>NC_061120.1:200790433-201046332 GCF_002878395.1 Capsicum annuum
TATGTACCAAATCTATTATACCTACAAATCCGCGCACCCCCCTACAATAGACCCTAACATTAAAGTGAAGGTTGCAGTAGCACTCAGTCATCCTCAGTTTGTCAGTTTGTTTGAAATTTCAACATCACTAAAGGCAGTCGATAGTCGTTTGTTCAGTTTGTCATTGCCATCGGCAGTTGTTGCCGAGTGCGGCTACTGTCGCCATGCCAACGACTATGACTCAGAGAGGTCGATATTTATGGTTATTTCATATGTGTTGAATTAATTATATTTGTGAATGAAAAATAGGTTTGAAAAAAAATTATTTTTCTATAAAAATCACTAATTTTAAATGCTCACTACTTTAACCTTTAAAATCGAAATAAAAATTCGAAATAACCGAACCGAATTTGTAAAAATCGAACCAAACTGAAAAAATTTTGGTTTGGTTATGTTTGTCATTTTTTTTAATCCGAAAAATGAAAAACCAAATTGATATTCAACAATCAAATCGAACAAATCGAATGCCCACACCTACTTCCCATAGCGGATCTCATTCCTCGAACTCCAGATCTCAATCCAAAAGAAAACAATCCTCTACTCCCATTATTCTTGATGAATGTGACCACTATGATAAACCACGTTTGATCACTATTTCACCTAAAACTCCTCGCACTCACAATAAAAAGCGGCAAGAGGAGGCTTCTATGGCTGAAGCACTCAGAGCCAACAAAAAAAAACCTTGCCACAGCACTTATTCCTTCTCTTAGTACCTCTTCTCAAGATGTACTATTTTGCTCTGTGAAAAAGGGAAAAACTGAGACACACCCTTCCTAAACCATCTGCCTTTTGTCCTTCTCCTCCCACTCCAAAATCCAAAGCTAAGTCTAAACCCTCCACATCCCCAAAATCCTCCAAGTCAAAATATACTTCTCATCCTAAGAAAAAAGTTAGAAAACTTATTTCTTCGGACACCTCTAAGTTTGAGACTTCTACAACTATATCTCAAGAATTTTGAAATTGAGGAAACACCTTAAGCTCTTGATTCAAAAATGGATCATATTCTATACTTTCAGAAAAGAAAACTTGCTTGTGGTAGAGTAGTAACTAGTTTTACAGATCCTGCAATGGAAATTTATTTGACAAAATTGAATGCTCGGGGGTGGAACAATCTATTTCTTCAAGGTGACTCTCAATGAAAGTTTGGAAAAAATGAGGTCTATGAGTTTTACACAAATGGGATTAAATGTGGTTAGTTATTTTCTTTAACTGTGAGAGGGGTATCCATCAATCTAGTGGCTGATGATCTTGCTAGGATTCTAAACATTCCTATAGGGGGATGGCATCATTATGTAAAGTTTAAGTGGCCCTCTTTGGATAATCTTGCATCTTCTTTAGATATCTTTAGAAAATTCTCTGGAAATCCTCACCTTCTTCACTATTGTAGAGTACTCAAGGGAGAAATGCCCCCTCTCCATCAGCCCTATTTTGATGTTATACACAAGGTGATTGTTCCTAGGAAATAAAGACGCTCTAAAGAAAACTTCCTTGACTTGACCCTCATGGAACTCCTGGATATAGAAGTCAAGATTGACTTGCCAGGCTCATAATCAAGCATATGCAAAGGGTTCTTATCAAAAATGTCAAGGGATATGCTCTACCATATGAGTTCTGGCTTGACCTGATATTAGAAGATTACTTAGTCCTATTTAATTATGATATTTTCAGGGCACAAATGATGTTATTGGACAAGTGAATCGGGGCCTTACTTATTTCAATAAGGAGTGTCGATACCCCTCTAAAGTGAGAAAGAAATGCTCTTGCTATGAAGGATGTTGAACTGGCAGCAGCTCAGGCTACTCATGAGGCTGAGAAGGTGACACTTCATGCCTGAATTGATTCTCTTCAGGCAGACCTTTCTCGAGAATGAGCTAAAAGTGCTGAATCTATTCGCAGACTGACCCAACTTATCTCTTCTGCTCCTCTTTTTTCTTCCTAGTGCCTTAGTTTTTTTTGTGTCTCATCTGGTTTATCTTGTGATTTTAATTACTAGATTAATGTAATTTGTATTTTATCTTAAATGAAATGGTACTTTTGGATATAGTACGTCTTTTTTTATATTTTTTAATGCCTTGTTTATTCATTTTAATTCAAGGTCTGTATTATCTTAGAGATTGCTCCGGTGGCCATGAATTATTAAACACTTGCACCTTGTCTAGAATTGTCTTGAACCATATTTTTTATGATGTCAAAAGGGGAAAAAGTGATTGTGCAATACTTATAACCCATTCATTAACCTGTTTCATTATAGTGTTTTTCCTTGCTTAAGTGTTTTAGGAAATATGGTATGCACAAGGGTTGTGGTTTTTCATCATCAAAAAGTGATAAATTATTGGAACATTGAAGTTTTGATGAGTACCAAATGAATGAAACATGTTAGTCAAGGTGTTCCATCCACGTGGTTCACCGGTGTGATCTACATAAGTTTGCCTGAATTTAGAAGTGGATAACAAAGTTAATTCTGATAAACTCAAGATGGATATTACGTGTGACATGGAAAAAGTTAAATTTTAGTACAACACTTGAAGATATAATAAAGTGAGTTGAAGAAGAAGTTCTATTTAGCCATGGAGAACTACTTTAACAAGGACTTTCACTTAACAACAAATTCTGAAGATTTGAAGAGTCCAACTACAAATAGAAGATTGATGATATGAAGGACTCTTTGAAGAGTTGTTGTGAAATACAGGAAGTGATTTTCATAATCACTTATGCACTTAGAAAGAAACTAACAATTGACAAATTATCTCGAAAGCTTGAAGAAGTCATAGTTGAACCTATTCCTACTACTTAGAGTTAAGGTGTTTTAGACTTTATGTATTAGGTTGGTTCTTGAGTTGTATTACTTATTTAATTATAGTCTCAGGGGAGTATAAACTGAGTTAGGATTATTTTCTTCAAGTTAGGAAACTCGAAGACTTGGAAACACTTATCCTAGGAAAGTTTGTGTGATTTGTAGAAGAAGGAATTAGAAGTCTATAGTTCCTAGTTTACAAGAATCTTGTAATTAGTTGATTGTTGAGGCTCAAGTGATTTAGTGGAATTGGGATTAAATCCTATAGAGGTACAGGTTGTGGTTTTTTAATACATCTTTGAGACAGGTGTTTTCCACATCAAAAATCACAGTGTTATTTACTTAGTGTGTTGATACCCAATTTTGGCTTGCTTTTTTTGCTTTAATTATTTTTTGGTGTGTCGTGGCCATAAATAATTTTTTAAAATATATCTGTTTTGTCTCTATGAATTTTGAAAAAAGAATTAAAAAAAGAGAGGACTTATTCTCCCATCATATGGTAAAATATTCTAATTAAATATAAATAATTATTTTAACATCAAAATCACAAAATATCTTTTTGATAATCGTAATAGCATTTTGTCTAATTTTATTTTTCACACGATATATGGTGACTTGTGTATTCTCATAATATGCATGTCCTTATTATATGCGTATGTATATTTTTTACTATAATCTTATATATAATTTAATATATAATATATATATATATATATTGTCAGTATTATAAAAATTAAAGTTACAAATTATTATATCGGATGCGTATACCAAATTTATATAATATATAAGAGTATATACTAAAAATAATTTTTAGGGTAGCAGGAAAGCATCAATAAAATTAATTTCGAAAGAAAACGAGTAGTTGGGCCAACATTAATCCAAGTTCAACTTTATTTTACTCAAACCTAATTTTTATTCATAAATTTTCGCCTAAGAAGCCCAAAATTTGACCCAAAATCCATGTCCAATATCTATTTCCACCTCATCAATCCAGTCCACACAATATCCACCAATCGTCTATTGCCACATCAGCAAAGAAACACAAAAACCATCCAACAAACACAAACTAATCCAATCCATTGATTCTTTTCTAATCCAAAGGTCCTAAATTTTTCAGTTATTTATTTATTTATACATATATATATAATTTATTATAAATAATATTATTATTTTTTTCTTAAATTAAATATGAACCGTCCGATCAAACGATCGGATGGTCCAAATTTCAGTCAATAAAAGCAACCCCAAATACAGCCTTTTCTCAAAAGCATGTCTCTCTTCTCTTTTATCTCATATTCCCCAAACACCCTAGCAGATCTCCAACCCAGAAAAAACCTCAGCTACTTCTCTGCATCTCCCATCACCTCCACCCTAAAATCATCCAGATTTCTCACCTGCAGATTTTTATCACCATATTAATCGTCTCAACAGTGTCCTAGCTTTATCGAAATGGCTAATTTCAACCTTCCACTAGCAAGTGAGGTTGTAAAGTCTCTCAAAAAATACGAATACACTTTAAAATCAGTGGAGAAAGCTTGGTCACATCTTAAGACCCAACTTACCCTTTGGATCAATTCAAAGTTAAAATCAAATCCGAGCGTTAGGTTTCTTTACTTCCTTCGTCTTTATCTTATCTTCTCTGTCTCCCAAATCTATTCAAAGAAGTGATCTTATTAGAGTGTCTTCCCTACTGATTATCTTATTTTAGCCTAACTATTTCCTATCAATGAAATAAATTGACTAATGTGTTTCAACCTAGCTAAAATAATTAGTAAATGACAGTCAATTTTTACATAGAAAACACCCGTCTCAAGAAGGTATAAAAAACCATGACCTGTACCTCTACAGGATTTAAACCCAACTCCATTAAATCACTTGAGCCTCAATAATCAATAAATTACAAGACTCTTGCAACCTAGGAATTATAAACTTCTAATTTCTATTTCTGCAAAACACCAACCTTTCCAAGGTAAGTGTTCTTGGGTCTTCGTGTTCCTCTACTTGAAGACATTGCTCCTAACTCAGTTTATACTTCATTGAGACTACATCCAATACAATCTAAGAACCAACTTGATACATAAAGTCGAAGATTCCTTAACTATAAGTAATAGGAACAGGTTCAACTATAACTCTTTCAAGCTTTGGAACTGCAGGGATAATTTGTCAATCGTTGTTCTGGTTTTTAGTGCATGCGTAATTATTTCAATCACTTTCTTTATTTAATAGAAACTCTTCAAAGATTCCTTTATGTCCTAAAATTGCCATCTCTAGTTGGTCTCTTTAACTCATCAGAGTTTGTTGTTCAGTCAAAGTCCTTATTTAAGTCAAACTCCTTATTTGAGTGAAGCTCTTTTTTCACTTATCTTAACGTGTTGTGCTCAACCATAACTTCTTTATTTTTACATGTGATCAATCATTTTGATTTTATCAAATCCTGATGTCTTACATTCTTGTCTTGTCTTCATCTTTTAGTGACGAACTCATGTTACCTTGACTCAGCACATTGGTTTTGTGGACCACTTCAACTAACATGTTTAATTTGTCATGTCATTCACCAAAACCATCCTAACAAATTCTCCTTTTTTGGTTATGACAAATTTTTTCCATTGTGCAACTGCTGACCTTTCCTGTTGACACTAAGTCCTAAACTTTTTAAGATGAAACAAGTTAGTGGTGAGTTATAAACATTGCACACCTTAATTCTTCTCCCTTTTGGTATCATCGAAAAGTATCTATCTCCAATTCATAAAAGTACAGTACTACTCAAATCATGGCCACTTGGGCTATCACCAAAATAATTAGAGAAAAAACAAAATAATAAAGTAATGCAGTAGTTGAGACAATAAAAGATTATACATAAACCGGGAAGACTTCATTGATATAGTATGATATGTTGTACAAGCAAGCATAAAAAAGAGTACCATACGAAATCATATAGAAAATAAGAAACATAAGACATAAAAAGATTGAGCCTAAAGATCTAAGAGGGGAGGTCTGGAAAGGTTTGAAGAAATAGGTTAGATCAATTGAGTCAAATTGCGGATGATTTCAGCATTTTCAGCCCGTTCCCTGATAAGATCAACCTCCAAAGTAGTGATTCTAGCCTGAAGCACTTCCTTTTCTTGAGCATGGGTAACTTGAACTTCCTCTAATTCAGCCAAAGCATCATTTAGTTCATTTTTCAGTCGTTTTATAGGAGTATCAGCCTGTCTCGCTGAAATAGGTAGTGCAACATGATTCAAGAGCCCAAAAAATCCTTAGTGGTCTGAAAAGACTAGACCTAAACAGAAACAACATAGTCCTCAAAGATGGGGCCTAACCAGAAGCCATATGCAAGAGCATCTGCCTTTTTTTCACCCTTTAAGAGAATACTCTGCATATGTTTGATAATGAGACCAGAAAGGTTAATTTTCACCTTACTATCAAGCAATTCCATGAGGGTGAGATCAAGATAGTTGGCCTCGGATTTTTTTTCCTTTCGAGGTAGGATCAATTTATGAACCACATCAAAGTAAAGATGATGGAAATGAGACATCTACCATTTAAGAACTCATCTATGTTGAACCAGATTAGGATTTTTTGAGAATTTCCTAGTGATGGCTAGACTAGATGTCATGTTGTCTAGTGGAGGCCAATCAAATTTGAGATAGTGATCCCATCCTCCAAGAGGGATAGCAAGGATACGGGTAATATATTTTGCAGACAAGTGAATAAAAACACTACACATAGAAATAGTGAAGAAAGTTCTCTTTATAGAACCATTAGTGTAAATTTCATACAGCTCAGGACGTCCAAACCTGTGCTGAGTATCACCTTGAAGAAATAAAGTAGACCAGCCTTGAAATTTAATTCTATCCAGAATGATTGACATCTCAAGGCCCCCATATCCAGTTATAACACGGCCATGGATGAATTGTGTCTTTTGGAAGTGCAACACATGCTCTAGATGAGCATCAGCTGACCTAAATATGGGGAGATCAAGTGAGAAAGAAGCATCATCCTCATTTTCTTCAGAATCAAAGGATTGAACGAGTACAGAGTCATGTTTCTTTGGCTTAATTTTGTAAGAGGTCTTGGATTTTTTAGAGAAGGTGGAACACTTTTTTGAAGAGGATTTCTTTGTGGTGGTAGGAGAGAGAGAAGGTTTAAAAATTTTTAAAGCAGAAGGTTTTAGGATTGAGCACTTATAGGTCTTCCCACAACAAACTGAGGAAAGCAGTATATATGAATCAGAAGGAGAAGTAAAGGGTTTTGACAAAGAGAGTTTCTTCTTTTTATTAGCCTTGAGATCAGCCTCAATAGTGGCTTTGTCACGACCCGAGCCGGGGCCCTAGCTGTGATGAGAATCCCGAACCATGAAGGCCCAGGTGCCCTTTTATTTCTGGTAATAATGCACAATACTTAGTAATAAAAAAAAGAATGCGAAGATGAAATGAATGGAATCATGGTAATACTCTGAATTCAATTTAACAATACTGGAAAGAAATTCATCAACATCTAAACAACATCTATTTCAGTCTACGAAATCTCTACTACATATGACATCAATAAACTGTCTAAATCTAGGATAAGGCCCCCTACTGTACCAATACCATAATTAAATAACAATACTCTAAGAATGGTCTTCTGAAGTAAGAGAGGCTCAGACCTGCACACTTCTGACTGTCAACTCTAGAGTTTAGCAGAACCTCTAGACTGAGCCTCAGACCCTGAAAGATAGGGGCCAATACAATTATACTGGTATGAAGAGAAATCCAAAATAATGCATTTAAATAAAATAGATGAGACAAATTCATGAAAACTTCATGCATGATATAGTTTAAAGCTCATGGGAAATTCTTTGATGTTCATAAAACATTTTTATCAATGTTGTTCTAATCTTTGCATTACTTCTGAGTTAGGTGGTCCACCCTACAATTCTACAACCCCACCGGCTATATGGAGGCCGCCCTTAATTCGGTGGCCAAGCCCCCAACACAAGCTTTTCGTAAGAGTTGGAGTTTCTGATTCTAATACCCCACAGGGTACTAAGCCAGTGTATAATCTATCTAGGGGACATAATAATCCCGTCTCGGCAAAACATGGTTTCGAACAATGAGCTTTCTGGACTCGTGCCTTCTTCGGGTAACCACCTCACATATCTTTATGCCCATTTTTAGCCTTTTCTAGACATGTGTCATTCTAAGTTCAAAATTTGAAAATCTGAAAGAAAATTCACATTTTGTTCTATTTTGTGCTACCCTAGCATTATTTGAATTGGTATCGTCATACCAATACTTGAAAGTCATATTTATAAGCCATCAACTATTATTTTATGAGATCTTATTTCAAAATATAAAGTTTGGACCACCATACTTCAAATAATTCAAGAAGATTCAGCCACCAAAACATTTATCAAGTTATGCAAAGATTGTTCTTTTCAGTATTTCAACAAACATGCGGTAGTCATGAAATTTGTGACAAAACATGCAATCTTCTTAGTAAACATCTTTAACCATTAAAATAACGTAAAACACCCTCTCTTCGATTCAAATTCATAATCAAGTTATAAGCAAAATCAAGGCAATTATATTATGATCCCAACAATACATTTCGAATAAATCAAATCTTACGAAAACAAGATGCTTGTAAACAAGAGAAGGATTTATAATAGTTCATGCTCTCAATTCATCATTCAAACTCTTCAAACACATTTATATATATACTTATACATGTTTATAAAACAAATTTGGGGAAAAGGCCTCAAGACCAAAACAATAATACTATTAAAGGATTCATAATGACAGATTGTAAATATAATTCCAAAATTCCTTTGAAATTTCATGATTTCTATAACTTTAAAACTTATTTGAAGTGTTTTCAACAAGCCCATGTAGTTTAGGAAAACCTCACATACCTTAGATAACTTAGTTTAAAGAGTAGAACTCGAATCTTGATTTGTTCCTTGGAAATCTTGGACTTAAGGCTTGATTTCTTGATCTTTGAGGAAAGTATTGCAATTTGAAATTGAGAGGATTTCAGTGTTTTTGGATGTATTTTGCTCAAATCACGATTTAATTTCATGTTATGGCTGAGTTGAGACAAGGAAAAAGACTAAAATACCCCTTAGGAAACAAAAATGTCGCAGCGGTCCCTCAGTTGGCAGACTGATATGTTGAAGTAAATTGGGCATAACTTTTTAGTCCGATGTCGGATTTGGACGAAATCAGTTGCGTTGAAAAGAGTACTCAAAGACCTTTATTTGATATATAGAAGGCCTCCCAGTTAGTTATATACAGAAATTTATGCTCGATAAATTTTGACCCTGATCTATGGCCAAAATACACCCAGTCTGCTCCCCATCTGTTGAAGCAGATGCAAGGAAGATTAAACCAGTGTGTTCTACCCCTGAACTACTCGCAATCCGATCCCAATATATTGGAGCCGATGCAAAGCCGACTAAACCAGATTGGATGGAAAATACTCCACTTTGCGAAGTTATAACTTTTATCCCGTCTATTGGATTAAAACAAGATTGGTACCGTTGGAAAGATGCTTCAAAGATCTTTCAATCTATATATAGTAGTCCTTCTAATTCATTATATACAAGATGTTATAGTTGACGAAAGTTGACCCAAATTGGAGTGTCCACTACAACTTAATCGATGAAATAGTTTTTCAACTCGTCCTAGAGTTAGGAGATTCTTGTGACCTCAATTCATATTCAAAGGTATTCACACACTATAGGATTGATCATCACACATGTATTAACAAAGAATCATTGGGTTCGGGCGTATACACAAAGAAACGATGGTTAAAACTTTAGCCTGAGAATACGGGGTGTTACATTATCTCCCCTTTGGGATCGTTCGTCCTCGAATGATGGGTAGGGATTTCTTGAAGCTCTAAAAGTGTAGAATAAAGAACGTAATATTCATTTAAACATTATTCCTCAACAAAAATATGCAAAGGCACCATACGATCTTCATGATAACCCTTAGGGAAATGGGTAAGCACGAAATATGAGATAACGAAACTTGACATTGACATGATCTTGGCATGTGTTTTATGGCACATGATCAAAACATTGTAAGACATAGCTTTTCCTAAGAGTCCTCATCCTAATTAAGATTGGTACAAGAGATGAGATACGCTTCTCGTGGAACATATGAATATTAGAATTCTCTATCTTACAAGCTACAACAAAAAAACTTAAACTTAGCAACACTACTTGTCTATAACCCAATATTAATCAACATACTTCATCATTTCCAACTTACAATTATTTTGTAACACATCTAACCACAAGAATTTGTGTCCCATCGTATAATACTTCTATGTTGAAGCCTAACTCGAAGGAAAGAGGTGCTAATTTAAACTACGGGACCCTATACTCTATATCACATTAAGAAATCATCTCACCTCATCACTACAATCCAACAACCTCAAGTCTTAGTTCAAAGAATACTAACCGCATGGCACATTAGTTTGTGTTTCCATCAATCACAAAATTGCAGCCTACCACTACCACACCCTACTTTATGGACATCTCTACTAAATCTTGCAAATTCAATCATTTTCACTAAGATTTTCGCCATATACTTCTTTCCTAACTATTTTATGTAAAGAATATTCATCTCCTTCCTTCCCTGCTCTTCTAACCTTAGCTCAAGAAATCACATCAAAATTTTCACCTACAACGACATCTACTCCCCCACCTAACAGATTTCTATACTTCCACAACTACCATCACACTAGCATACAGAGGTTCATTAAAGGACCTAATCAAGAGCATCATGAAAGGGAGTAACGCTATTCAGTTATAACATATACGTATTGCCATACTCAAGGTGGGACATGAGTTGAAGATACAATACAATCACAGAGTGTTTCATATATCAAGTATTTGGATCACAAGTGGAGAGTCGTTCTGGCATAAACTCAACATAAAATGAGTTCTTAGGACAACCACAGTGAGAAACATGAAAGCTTACATCATGAGACTTATAACATGAATGTGGAATTCATGAAGTGGACGATTTAGCCAAGGATTTCTACTCAAAGCTACCGCTTCTCATTTTCAGAACTGAAATAGTCATGAGTTCACACAACTTTATCATTTTGGCTAATCCCGACATAAAATAAATCGTTAACATATGAGAACATAGTTCTTTATAACCAAATCATGATTTTGGGACACAGATTTTTTTTTCATGAGAAAAATAACATAGAGCTTGGATACTTAGAATACTGGATCATCGAGAGACATTATTTCTTCTAGTTTGGAAGTCGGGACATGTCATGAGTTACATATAGTGCTCAAACCTTAGACAAAGGTAGGACTTAGATACATAACGTAAGGCATTAGCAGAGTGACCTCGTAGACTGAGTAGGAGCAGTTTTCTTGAATTGTAATAGATTTATCATGAATCTTACATGAAACTTGACACCATAAGAAAATTTGAGAACTTTAACCCATCATCTCCCCCTTAGATCAAAGTCATAATCCTAAACTTGCAGACATAATCTCTTATTAAATATATATCCACAACTCTCAACACAAGAGATATACCACCATACACATTACCGTTAATCCCTCTAGGATAAACTATACTCTGTAGGTCTTGTTTTCCGAAAATACTACTCTTACTTTTGCTAGCCTCTACAGCCATCATCCTACAACCTATACTCACATAAACGAGATGCACCAACCATTCGAGGAACATAGAGACTAGTTGAAGTACTAATCCTCCCATTATCCACTTAACTAATCACTAAGGGGTACCAACATACACATGAACACAAACTCCCCTCCATAGATTTTTCTTTTTTTATTTTTACAAGAACACTAAATTCATTCTAGAACATCCCCTTCAGGTACACTAATCCTAACATCCTCCAAACCCTAAAGTCATCTATTTATGGCTAACGTTATCATGGGCATAGATAACCACACTTCTAGGCACACAACACTTCATCTTAAACTCCTTAGAATACTTAGCATTACACTTCTAATCACATAACTTGCATCTTAACAAAATTTGTAAAACTATACCAAAGGCGCATATTGCCCACTTATTTTTTTCTCAATTCACCTCTAAATAACTCTTTACAACAACTCCCCAAACTTCTCCATACCACAATTTCAAAAACACAAACTAGGTACGTAAAACACTTATACACATAAATGCTAAACTTTCCCTTTTTAAGTATACTCTAAAGGCATTGCTTTCCAAGAATGCTACTCTTAATTTTTGCTATCCTCTATCATCATCAACTTACAACTCGTAGTCTCATAAGCATACACATCCTCACTCCTTATCACATAAAAGTCCACTCTCCACTACTTAACCTTCTAACACTAGACTGTTAATCGCATAACTTATATCATAAAATCTTACCTAATGTCATTCTACAAGGGGGGCAACTTATTCTTATATACTTACGCCCTTATCCCCTTAATGACTCACCCACAATTCATTATATTATCATTAGTCCTCATATACACATATACCTCACAATTACCACTTAAATCTTTTATAAATTATCAGCCTAGGTTGTTTCACACATCCCATCAAGACTGCTAATTAATTCCAAAAAACATGCATCATTAATCTTAAGCTACTACTCTTACCACCACATTCTACATCTAAAATTCAAGCCTATAGTCTAGCATCAAACATCTACCACCAATGAAGAGTGCAACATAATATACTAGTCCATCAAATTGAGAAATTCTACCCAAATATCTCATTCCACCTAGATACTACGTACAACCAAATCACCTCCATGGCATTACTACTACACCTTAAAATCTACTACATACCTTCTCACAAGTAGTACTAGTTTACAACTACTAAAGAAAAGAAGGTAAATGGAGTAAAGTCAAATAATAGACATGGTCAACCTTAATCTTATAGTATAGTCCAATACGATCTTATCTACATATTCTACTTTTTCACATCATACTTACTTACCCAATCATACATTTAGACTACCTTCAAATTCCACTAACAACAACGAGTCTATACTTATTGGCAAATCTAAACATTTCCGTTCACAACCTACAAGGGATTTCTATTACCACCATAACTATCCACACTAGGCTCTTTTCCTATTTTTTTTAAGTAAATAATAACCAAAGCCAAACACTTTCCTTATAGAATACCTTACAATCTACAAATATTCCTACCATATTAGTCTATCACTATAAAATGGAAAATCATTCCTCAATCAATGGTCATACAACTAAAAATATTTATATGCATAAAAGTCACCCTCACTCTGACTTCTAACCTTGTGACTTCATATCACCAACATCCTGGTCCAATCTCATTACCAATGGGTCATGACACTGACACTTTAACTTATAGTACTACTCGGGTAGAAATACAGTTCCAATATTCTCCTACACATCATTCCCCTTATGCATGACATCTGCAATGTAAATTTTGAAAAGGACTAAATACACTTAATACCTCAAGCTGAAAAGCATGATTTCATCAGAATCAAAGTTCACACCAGAATCAATACACCTTGAAGCACTAATGGACTCTTCTCAAGTTCGTGCACAATTTTATAATCTCTTATAACTAAATAAGAAAAGGACCACATCATTTGAATTCTAAGTTTAATCACCTCAAAAATGAGACATATCTAAGAACATCAGAGTAAGAAAAGAATTGGGATAACATTACTTTCGTATGGACGACACCATAGCACGAACTAGAGTATAAAAAAGAATATTCTAACTCCATAGAACGAACTAGGACATGAAGAAAGAGAAACATTCCTAAATGCCTTGTAGCCTCTTACTTATAAGTGTGGCGCACTAAACACCCATAAATAGGACTCTACCCGATGTAATTTTGTAGACACCCTGGGACCATGAACCATGCTCTGATACCAAGTTTTTCATGACCTGAGCCGAGGTCCTAGCCGTGATATGCATCCCGAACCATGGAGGCTCGAGCGCCCTTCTCTTTTTTGTAATCATGCATAATACTCAATAATAAAGAAAATAATATGGAGATGAAATAAACAAAATCATGGTCATACTCTGAATTCAATTTAACAATACTGGAAAGAAATCCATCAACATCTAAACAACGTCTATTTTAGTCTGTAAAATATCTACTACATATGACATTAATAAACTGTATGAATCAGGGACAAGGTCCCCTACTGGACCAATACCATAATAAAATAACAATACTTTAAGAATGGCCTTTCGAAGTGAAGGAGGCTCACCAACTGCACACTTCTGACTGTAACTCTATGATTTAGCATGACCTCTAGACTGAGCCTCAGACCCTGAAAGATAGGGGTTAATACAGTTATACTGGTACGAAAAGAAATCCAAAATAATGCATTTATATAAAATAGATGAGAGAAAGTCATGAAAACATCATGCATGATATAGTTTAAAGCTCGTGGATAATTCTTTGATGTTCAGAAAATATTTTTATCAATGTAGTTCTGATCTTTGTATTACTTCTGAGATAGGAGGTCCACCCTACAATTCTACAACCCCACGGGCTATATGGAGTCTGCCCTTAATTCAATGGCCAAGCCTCCAACCCAAGTTTGCTGCAAGAGTTGGAGTTTCTAATTCTGATACGCCACAGGGTACTAGACCAGTGTATAATCTCTCTAGGGGACATAATAATCCCGTCTCGGCAAAACACAATTTTAGGAAATGAGTTTTCTGGACTCGTGCCTTCTTTGGGTAACCACCTAATATCTCTTTATGTCTATTTTTAGCCTTTTCTTGACGTGTCATTCTAAGTTCAAAATTTGAAAATCTGAAAGAAAATCCACATTCTGTTCTGTGCTACTATGGCATTATCTAAATTGATATCGTCATACCAAGACTTGCAAGTCATATTTCTGAGCCATCAAATATCATGTTATGGTCTTTTCTTTCAAAATATAAAGTTTGGACCACCATACTTCAAATAATTCATAAAGATTCAAACATCAAAACATTTATCAAGTTACGCAAAGATTGTTCTTTTCAGCATTTCAACAAACATGTGGTGGTCATGAAATTTGTGACAAAACATGTAATCTTCTTAGTAAACATCTTTAACCTTTAACATCAAGTAAAACACCATCTCTTCCATTCAAATCCATAATCAAGTCATAAGAAAAATCAAGGCATTTATATTATGATCCCAACAATACATTTTGAATAAATCAAATCTTACGAAAACAAGATACTTGTACACAAGAGAGGGATTTCTAATAGTTCATGCTCTTAATTCATCATTCAAACTCTTCAAACACATTTATATATATACTTATACATGGTTATAAAATAAATTTAGGGAAAAGGCCTCAATACTAAAATAATAATACCATTAAAGGATTCATAATGCAAGATTGTAAATATAATTCCAAAATCAATTTGAAATTTCATGATTTCTATAACTTTGAATCTTATTTGAAGTATTTTCAACAATCCCATGTAGTTTAGGAAAACCCCACATATCTTAGATTACTTAGTTTAAAGAGTAGAACTCGGATCTTGATTTGTTCCTTGGAAATCTTGGACTTAAAGTTTGATTTCTTGATCTTTGTGGAAATTATTAGGGTTTGAAATTGAGAGGATTTGGGTGGTTTTGGATGTAGTTTGCTCAAATCATGATTTAATTTCGTGTTATGGCTGAGGTGATATGATGGAAAAGACTAAAATACCCCCAAGTAAACAAAAAAAGTCGTAGCAGTCCCTCCATTGACAGACTGATATGCTGAAGTAAATTGGGCATAACTTTTTACTCCAATCTCAGATTTTGACGAAATCAGTTGTGTTGGAAAGAGGACTCAAAGACCTTTCATTTTATATAAAGCAGGTCTCTCAGTTCTTTATATACAGAAATATATGCTAAATGGAAGTTGTCCTTGATCTATGGCCAAACTGCGCCCAGTCTGCTCCCTATCTGTTGAAGCAGATGCAAGGCTGATTAAACTAGTGTGTTCTGCCCCTGAACTGCTCCCAATATGCTCCCAATCTATTTGAGAAGATGCAAAGTAGATTAAACCAGATAGGATGGAAAATACTCCACTTTGTGAAGTCGTAACTTTTAGCTTAGCTATTGGATTTAGGCGATATTGGTACCATTGGAAAGATGCTTCTAAGACCTTTCATTCTATATATAGTAGGCCTTCTAATTTGTTGTATACAAGAAGTTATAGTTGATGAAAGTTGATCCAAATTGGAGTGTTCTCTAAAACTTAATCGATGAAATAGTTTTTCAAATCGTCCTAGAGTTAGGGGATTTTTGCGACCTCAATTCATATTCAAAGGTATTCACACACTATAGGATTGATCATTACATAATAATGTGATCTGCAGATGATTTTACCAATCGAGAGCATACTTATTTGGGAATAGCTTGAGGGATAAATTTTAAAGCAGTAGGAGAGAAGGTCTCAAAAGGAATAATTTAAAGTAGAGCAATATCCTAAACTTCCTCCATTATGAATTTAAATGCATTACATGCCTAAAATCAGATAGCTTAATCTGGATTAATGAAGATATCTAAGGAATTATGGCAAAATCAGGATGAACTATAAGTTCAAGTGAGGTGGAGTTAAAGGATGAGTTAAGGTTATCAGAAGTAGAAGAAGGTGGGGTTAGAGAAGCCATAGAACAGAAGATTTTAACATGAAACAGGTTATATTAATTTAAGAGTTCGAATGAAGAAGAGTGGGTGAATGGGTGTTTTTGTAGAAGAATAGATGAATTGAATGGGGAAATAGAAGATGAAGCATGTGTAGGTAGATGGGTGTGTCAGGTGTCATTAAGTATGAAAAGGAGAAGTGACACCTAATGGAAGACAGCAACAACTTTTTGTAGAAGAGTAAGACTCTTGGGATTTTGGCAGTTACAAATCCTTTTTAAACTTATGAAACACAAGAAACCAGATGTTCCAAAATAGATACTCTATTAATAACTTAAAGAAAAACATACATGACATGTTCCATGAGTTCCCATGCTCTAGTCTTCTCAGATTTTGCACAACTAATGCACAAGACTTAATTAAATTATCATTAACTGGAAATGGGACACATAACTTAATGTGCAAGACTAAAGTGAGAAGCTAATCTATAAGATAATTCTTTTCTAGCTAATCATTTATGGTGGATTATGCAATCTTAATCATCCCCAGTTCTAATCTAATTTTCTCAAGGTGTTCTCTACTCAATGTCTTTGTAAGAATATCAGCAATTTGATCTTTAGTAGAACAGAACATGATTGATACAAGACCCTTTTCAATATTATCTCTAAGAAAGTGGTGTCTAATAGTAATATGTTTAGTTCTTTTATGTTGCACAGGATTCTTTTCAATATTAATGGCACTTGTATTTTCACAAAAATAGGAACACATCCCACATCCATGAGCTGCTTCTTAATTTGTAATAATGAAGCACAACATGACCCGGCAACAACATACTCAGCCTTAGCAGTAGGTAGAGCTACTGAGTTTTGCTTATTAGTGGACCAAGTTATTAGACATGTTCCAAGTAGGTTTTACCATACCTGTAATGCTTTTCCTATCCACTAAATAGCCTGCATAATCAGCATTAGAGTAACCTACCAAGTTGAAACTACTACCACTAGTCTCAAGCCATTGATTCCCATGAAGTATTTCAATATTCTTTTAATAACACCAATTCTACCAACAAAATTATCAACTGCTTTCTTTGGCATTATTGATGAATCAATTTTTTGATTTGTTTTTTCCCCCGTCAATATGCCCTCAGCCTGAACAATAGTTGGATCGGGTGGTACAACCTGTTCCTATGCATGCTCATCAGTTTTACTGTCGTTCTTTTTCCTTCTCTACTTCTTATATTAGTTTCACAAAGATTCATAAAAACTAGATACAAGTACTAGATAGCACTTATCTGATTATTTTGTTTTGAAAAAGGATCTCCCTTACTTCCCCCTTACACAAGCACTACAAATCTGACCATCTTTTCAAAAGGCTTTTTGTTTTAGTTCTCTCAATCTTGGTACTCTTTTTGCCAAAAAAATCCACCCCCCTTTAAAATATGGTGAGTGAAAGAAACTTTTTTTGCTTCCAGTCTTATGCCTTGAACAAGCTCTAACAATGCAATAATTTTGTTTTCCTCCTTTCACTCTCACCTGTAAAACAAATTAGGGGTTAACTTTAAGCAATCAGACAAGAATGGGTACTTTCTTATAATAAAAAGGATGAATCAGGTTTCTTTGGGCCCAATGAGGCGACAGGTTATGGGACTTGTTCCTCTTATTGGTTTTGTTATTTATTTTATTTGTCTGGGCTTTCATGAAACCAAATTTCTTTGCTAGACTTGCACTTCTGGACCTGCTTTTATTATCAATTGGACATTTAGTAGTTGGATGTCCAAGATTGCCACAAATATAGCACAAATCATTACTGATAGTGTGACTCTTGTAAAATCCTAATCCAGCCTTTCCATTGTGAGTCCTTTCACCCAATTGATGAACAATTCTTGAGGAATTTGTCCATCTATTAGCTGTTTTAATATCAAGTTTCAGCTTAGAGATTTCTTGGCTTAACCTATCTACCTTTTCCTTTTCATTATTACATTCTTGTTTGACCTTGATCAACTCAAGCTCAAATTTTTAATGTTCATTACTTTCCACCTTTTTACCATTGTCAAATAGAGTCAGTCTTAAGATCTCAAATTGTAGATTTAAATTTGAAGAATCAAGTTGACTAACTTGTTCATTGAGAATGCTATTTTCCTTTTCAACGGTGTTTTTGCTAGTTTCCAAATCAATAAGGTCAAACTTGAGACTTTTAAAACTATTGAATAATTCATCTCTATCGGAAGTTAATTCTTGGAAATCATCTATTAAAGATAGCATTCATCAGAGAAATAAGCTTTTCTTTAGAAAATAACTATAAATTCTTTTTAAGTTTAGGAACACTTACCTTAGTTGTGTTCTCTTCATCATCCATGTCTGATTATCCAATTGCCATAAGAGAAGTTTCATCTACCTCTTCCTCATCTAATTCTTCTGAGTCAGATCCCTAAGCAGCCACCATAGCATACTCTTCCTTCTCCCTTTTTTTAGCCTTTTCTTTCAATTCTTTCTCAGCTCTTTCTTTTCTCCATCCAATTTTCCAAACTAGAAAATATCTGGTTTAATGATCAATTTTATCACACCTATAACACCCAGAGGGATTGTCACTGGAATATTTTTTGCTACTTGTTCCATTTTTTTCTTGAAGACTTTGCTAAAATTTTTACTTATAAATGCCATATATTCTTCAGTCAGTTTAACTTCTTCATCACTATTTGAAACCTTTAAGGCCAAGGTTTTCTTAAGAGCTTCCATTTTCTTCTTGGCTTCATCAATCTGCATCTCGTAATTCTTCAGATTACCCACTAATTCATCCAAAGTCATACTAGCTAAATTCTTTGCCTCCCTAATTACAGTAACCTTGATATCTCATTTAGACTTAGGCAAGACCCTCAAGACTTTCTTAACTTGTTCCTTAGTAGTAATGACTTTTCATAGGGAAGTCAATTCATTGGTTAAAGCGGTGAGTGTTGACATCATCTGATGAAGAGATTTATTATCCTTCATCTTAAAAGCCTCATATACAGTAAAGAGGAGATCAATTCTAAATTTTCTCACTTACGTGGTTCCCTCATGTACATTAACCAAGGCATCCTAAATTTTCTTGGTGGTGGTGTAAGTAGACACTATGTTGTACTCAGCTGGACCTAATACACACACTAAGATGTTCTTTGCCTTCGTATTTTTTCTTAGTGAACCAAATCATTAGCAGTAAATTCACTTCTTACTTTCTTGACTTGTTCTCCATCTTACAACTTTATTAGGATAGTTGGACCATCAATAATTCTGTCCCATAACTCGTAGTATTCTCCTTGAATGAACATTTTCATCCTAGCTTCCCACCAAATAAAATGAGATCCGTCAAAGAGTGGTGGTCTAGTGGTGGATTGACCTTCATTGTGACCAGTAAATGGTGTAGAATTCATCATAGCGATCTTCTCTTAGGTTTTAACCTTATTTAGGAGACCTCTCTCTCATACCACTTGTTAAAGTATGTGCCCTACTGATTATCTTATTTTAGTTTAACTGTTACCTATCAATGAAATAGGTTGACTAACGTATTTCAACCTAGCTAAAATAGTAAGTGAGTGACACAGTGAATTTTTACATGGAAAACACCTGGCTCAAGGAGGTGTAAAAAACCACTACCTGTACCTCTACAAGATTTAAAACCAACTCCAATAAATCACTTGAGCCTCAACAATCAACAAATTACAAGACTCTTGCAACCTAGGAATTATGAACTTCTAATTCCTATTTCTACAAAACACCAACCTTCCCAAGGAAGTGTTCCCAAGTCTTTGCATTCCCCAACTTGAAGACAATGCCCCTAACTCAGTTTATACTTCACTAAGACTAGAACCAATACAATCTAAGAACCAAACTAATACATAAAATCTAAGACTCCTTAACTCTAAGTAATAGAAACAGGTTCAACTTAATTTGTCAATTGTTGCTCTTGTTTTCAGTGCATGCATGGTTATGTCAATCATTTTCTCTATTTAACAGCAACTCTTCAAAGAGTCTTTCATGTCGCAAGACTTCCATCTCCAGTTGGACTCTTCAACTCATCAGAATTTGTTGTTCAGTCAAAGTCTTCTTTAAGTCAAACTCCTTATCAGAATAAAGGTCTTTCTTTTACTTATCTTCACGTGTTGTGCTTAACCACAACTTCTTCCTTTTTATATGTGATCTATCATTTTGATTTTATCAGGTCTTGATCTCTTACATTCTTGTCTTGTCTTCATCTTTTAGTTATGAACTCGTGTTACCTTGACTCTGCACACTAGTTCTGTGGACCACTTCAACTAGCATGCGTCATTTGTCATGTCATTCACCAAAACTGTCACAACAAACCTGTTATTTTACTTTTATTTTTGAATCTGAGAGCCAACATAAAAATTAGTGGAGCTTTGATTTTACACTATAAATAGGACCTCAAAAACGGGATCAAAAGAAGTTAGAAAAGGAGACAAGGAAGAAATCAGAGTGAGTATAAGGCTGGAAAATTAAAGAAAGAGTGAGAGTAGTATCAAGAATTGAGTGAAAATAAGAACAAAATTAGAGCGCAAACGTTCAGAATCCTCGGAGTAGAATTTGCCGCTGGAAAACCCTTACCATCTTAGCTTCAGTTTGGCTCCAGCCAAAAAAATGTGAACCATCCTCCCTTCATTTCATTTTTGTTTTCTTTCCTTCATATATATTTTGATTCTATGAACATGGGATTCACCTTTATTTCGAGTCGGTGTTGTTGTTGTTTTTAGTCTTGCGGATAAGATGTAATTTTGATTTTTTAGAAATTATTGTGTGTGAATGTGCGATTTTGTGGATATGTGCGTATAGGTGTTTTGTCATTGTTATTTTTGAGGTTCTTACCTTCTGATGCGAGCTGGAGGTGGTCTTGTGAACACCTTTAAGAGTAAATTCTATCCAGACGTAATTACATGATTCTCAGTTAAGCCGTGTAATTCATTGGTTATGTTTTATTTGGGAGTTAGCTGTTCCAGTTGATTTATTATGAACATGAAAACACGGAATAAAAAAGTTTTGGTCATTCAGTTTCTGCGTATTCTTGATTGAGTGCTTGCAAAATGTTTACAACTTGAGGAGTTGCTTTGAATACGTTCCCTGTGGTACCCAATGTTGTGTCTGGTCAGTGGCTTACCGTAAGATCATTGCTATGTTGGTCTGGACGCTCCAAACTTGGAAATAGCTACTTTATTATCCTCATATCCAGTTGTACATTTGCAAGGCATTAGCAGCCTTCAGTTTAGCACGAAAAAGCTCCAAAAAGGCTGAAACTTTATGTATGATTGGCCATCCATCATAGAATCCTTGTAACCTTGCTTAAGTACTTGAATATGCATCTACAGCTTTGTTGTGTCTCGAATTTATTTCGCACTTGATAGAAATTTTCAGCTTCTAAGATAGGCCGGGAAAGGTTTTATAAACTTTAAATTTTAAGGTGGGACTAATGGTTTGGCTTGAGATCCTTACATTTTGTCGTAAGGCTTGCATGATAGCAACAGATTGAAAGGAGGGGCATCTATGATTCCTTAAATAATTGGTTTTTGATTAGTTTTGGGCGTCGAGTCGAGAAAGAGTTATTGTCCATCTTGTATATATTTACTTAAGCAACTTAGTTGTTCACTCAAATTTTCTCCTTGAGGTATATTGCCACTGTTTTTGGTAAAAACCAATAAGTACTATAAGTTGAAGTGTTGCATAGTTGTTAGACTTACGTCTACCTCTTCTTCATCAACTGTTGTTCTATGGATATTTGACTTTGCTATAGTTCCAAGATCATGATGTTGTTGCTTTCTTTTGGCCCTGTGGATTAAGTGCAAATTTTTTTTTATTCCTATAGCATTTCCTTTGTTCTCAATGGGCATTATGTTTTTTAATCAAATATGAGAGTCGTATGAGTTTCAATTTTTAGGCTGGTCGTGTGCATCTGGATATTAAACGCAAAAGCTTCTTCTCTCTATCCTTGTTCATTATGTGTCCATAAACATCCGTTTCTTGCCTTCGATCCTATCTCCCTATTATTGTACAGAAATAATATGATTTCAAAGTTGCTTTGTGTATGAAAATGGGCTTGTGAATTTGTATATATGTGTGACTATCTCGTTCAATATTGTTGCCCGCTTTTGACAAATTAAGTCTAAAAACATGATTCTGTCTTAATTCTCAAAATATGGTTGTTTTTTGCTCAAATTATGTATGATATGTCATCTTGTTTCACCCTCGTCTCCTCTTCTTCTCTTCTGTTTGGGCTATGTGAATACGTAATCCCTTCAATTTTCAATCTTTGTTGTGTTGCTGTTATTTGTTCTCCATTAAATCAAGTAAAATGATCCCATCTTAATTTTGTTTCAAGGTATGGTTGTTTTTTGGAGTTCGAGCTGCGTGAAACTCGAAAACTCATTCTTTGATTTGGTTCCTTTTTATTATTACGATATTGCGAACTCGAACATAAAACTAATAAAGTTGATGGTGGAGTTAAACCTTTATTATTTGGGTCTTGAGTGTTCGTATGAGCGTGTGTCCATTGATGAGAAATAATGCAAACCAGGACCATCAGATGTGGGAAAATCCAATGCATAAATATGTAAACCTTATTCCTACTTGTTGTGTGATCTTAAAAGTGTTTGACGTACTATATGTTTATCACACTGGAATGGGTAACAATGGGAAAAGAAAATGATTAGTTTGACAATAACTAGAAACCCCTCCCCTTCTTTTTTTTCTTTTTGATTGTTAACTATCTCTCTTTTGTCGAAGATAAGAACGAAAAGAGGGCAACTTACGGTGTTCCTGTGTTCAAACTAGTGAGTTTGCTACGTATCAATGTCTTAGTATTTCTCTAAGCATGCACCTCTGTTAATAAAATCCATTGGCAGTAGCTTTTCTTTAGTATTAATCTTTTAGGGTAAAGTACATATCTACTCAAGTTCCATATTGGTTTGATCACATCCTGGGCATTTTGAAGCTTAAATGTTTTTTTTTTTTTTCATTCCATCTTTTTTGGCTTATTATTTGATGTTCAGATTTCTAATCTTTATTTTTCTTTTGTGTCTCATGTGAACTCAGGATTTGGAGTTTCAATTGAAACTCCATTTCGACCCAAATATCATGTCAATCGCTGCTAAGATCGCGGCGCCTCGGGGTCTCTTAGACTAGAAGCTTAAACTCCTAAATGGAGCCTAGTATTCCTTATCCTCTTTCGGTCTAATTTATACTTATTATGTTGAGTTTATTTTTGAATGATCACATAATTTTTGTTATTGAACGTATTTAAGATAATTTTATTTGATTATTATTTTATGTAGTCTTATTATTTGTTGATCCTTTTAGAAGTAATTTTAACGTCCCAACTTTTGCAATTACACACAATTAACTAATTAAAATGTTCCCTTGCCTTTCAAAAAGCTTTAGCGAAATTTAATGTCCGACCATTTCTTTCAAACAAATTATTTGTTCAAGAATTTCCTTTTTTTTTTTTAATTGAACGTCGCAACCTCAACGTTTTCTTAAAAAAATAAAATAAAATTTCAAGACTAATCTAAAAGGAAAGCAAATTGCTAAACTGAGATTTTTCGAAAAAACTTATTCATCAATTTACTTTGACAAGTTGAATAATTCTAACATTTTAATTTTCAACATTTGCTTGAGTTTTCCTTTTTTTAAGATTTCAAAAGATTAAAATACAAGGTATATATATGTAATACACTACCGAATACAAGGTATACTTTATGATTATTATTGTTGTTATTATTATTCCTATTAAAATAGTATTATTATATTATTTATTATTACATACACTTTATTTCAATTCTATGATATATATGTATGGTATCGTATTTCTATCTCACAAATAAAATATGTAAAATTTTACATCTTCTTGAATATACATATTTTTATAAATAAATTTCCACACGCATTGAAGAAATATTTTTTATCTACTCCATAAAGATTTTAGTTATATATTAACTTCGTATACTTTTAAAAAAAATTTAAAATTATAAGACTCTACTTTCTAACACTTGTGTTATTGCAATAATCGTATTACTTTCTCTTTTTATATATTTGAAAATACATATATACATTGCAATAGCTATATTATTTCCTTGTATATGGTGATGTTACGTCTTTATATACCTTGAGTTTTTACAAAAATAATAATAAATATTTTCTTACCACAAATTTTAGCACATAACAAAATAAAGATTTTTCAAACATTTTCCTAAACTAAGTTTAAGGACTATCTTCGGATAAACTCTGAGAGATGCCTAACACCTTCCCCTCGAGTAACCAAAACTCTTACTCAGAATCTCAAAATATTTTGATAGACCAAAATAGAGTTTTAAATAAAAAATCGTTTTACGTAATCTTCCTAAAAAGTTAGGTGGCGACTCTAAAAAATAATTTTTTTAAAACCCGAGAGCACATAACATCATTTTTAGGACATTCTCTCTTTCTTTGGCCAAAATCAATTTTTGTTTTAGTTGATCCCTCTCTATTTGGGTGTCATGTAGTAATACTTTAAAGTGATCCCTCTGTTCTTCGGCTTCTGTGAACAAAGTCATGAGAAAATCTTTATTTTTTTCGCATTGTTGGAACCTTTGTAGTAGATTAAATTTTGTCAAGCCTTGAAAATTTGATGTCTCGAGTCCCGGAATAAACATTGATGGACTGGATGGAGGTGATAGCTCATCAAGCCATTTGAAAAATAAGGATGCGCCATTATCCTAGAAAAAAAAAATAATTACATAACCATTAACTTAACTTTTCAAAAAAAAACACGTACGCCTCACCTTTGCAATCGTACAATTATAAAATTTGCGATCTGGATTTGAATCCGTGCGTGACGTCCTCAAGACAGCTGCATTCCCACAATGACAAATTAGAGTATTTTTAGAATTGGATGATTGAGATGCTTGCGACATTGTAGAATTTTTAAAAACAAAATAAAGTTGACGAAATAAAATAAGGAGGGATGTACATCTTATATATGAAGTAAAAACAAAGTGTTCACACTGATGGCTTACAAAAGTAGTTGTTTTTTACCGTTGGAAAACTAATTTTTCTCTTTTGAACTGGTGATGACACTAAATAGACTATCATAGATCATGACCTATGTCAGCCATCGATTTGTATGGTTTATCATAGACTTACACCTTTATTAGTGCATCAACTGATATCCTGATTATGCGTAGACTACCGTGATCTATGTACACATCTATAGACCATCACGTGGAGGTAGTTAAAAAATGAATAATTAAATTAAAAAAAATTAAATAGATAATAGTAACATGTTTTGGAGCTGGTGGAAGAAAATAATTAAATATAATATGATTTAAATGGATAATCACATGTTTTGGGGATGGTGGAAGAAAATAATTACATTAAAAATGATTTAAATAGATGATCTTGGACTGGTGATGACACTTAATAGACCGTCGTAGATCATGAACTATGGCATCCATCGATCAGTATAGTCTATCGTAGACTTACACGTTTATTATCGCACCGACTGATATCATGATTAGGCGTAGACCACGATGATCTATGTACAAGGTTATAGACCATCACTTGGATGTAGTTAAAAAATGATTAAATAAATTATAAATAAATGTGGTGTGGATTTCTACATATTTGAAGGAGTGTAAACAAGTCACATAATCATATTAGAGCTTAGACAAATTAGGAATGGTGAATTAAGAAATGTGTGGATGGGTAGTGGTTGAATGCTCAATATCGTAAGAGTAATGTTTAAACAAAGCATAAGTATGTATATAGGATATGTATTGTATTTGATGCCTACACATTCCACATATTTCTTTCATCACCACCCCTAAATCAAAAGAGTGTGTGCAATTGATAGTGGTAAAACATTTATCATCCTCAATACATACTTGTACTTTGAGAAACATTACTCTTACGATATTGAGCATTCAACCACTACCCATCCACACACTTCTTAATTCACCCTCCCTAATTTGTGTAAGCTCTAATATGATTATGTGACTTGTTTACACTCCTTAACATGTGTAGAAATCCACACCGTATTTATTTATAATTTATTTAATTATTTTTTAACTACATCCAAGTGATGGTCTATAACTGTGTACATAGATCACCATGGTCTACGCATAATAATGATATCAGTCGATGCGATAATAAACGTGAAAGTCTACGATATACCAGACTGATTGATGGAGGACATAGTGCATGATATACGACGGTCTATTAAGCGTCACCACTAGTCCAACATCATCTATTTAAATCCTTTTTAATTAAATTATTTTCTTCCACTAGCTACAAAACATGTGATTATCTATTTAAATCATATTATATTTAATTATTTTCTTCCACCAGCCCAAAATACATGTTACTATTATTTATTTAAATTTTTTTTAATTTAATAATTGTCTTTCATAATTTCCAAAACGTGTGATTATCTATTTAAATTATTTTTAATTTAATTATTTTCTTCCACAGCCACATAACATGTGATAATCTGTTTAAATCTTTTAAAACTAAATTATTTTTTGAAAATCTGTTATTATTTATTTTAATTTACCCGATGATCCATTGATTCATGTAGTCTACGATCGACTAATATGTACAGTCGACGAAATACTTTGTATAAAATCTAAACAATAGATTTTATTCTTCAGGAAATTAGTCAAGCCACAATACTGTAACTTGAAAAGGCAGGAATACTTGATTCTAGTTTTCAAACAAGGGATCAGAACAAAGATGGCAAACACACAATGTTAAAAGAAACTGAAACATAGTTGTATTAGAATTGTTCATTGCATTACATAATAAAATTTACATCAAAAAGGGAAAAATGGAAGAAGCTTTCTTCTAACAAGATCCTACGAAGAAAGCTTCTTCAGCAATGAATAAATCAAAAAAACTTTAAAACATATACTAAAATAAAATATTTAAACTAAATTATGGGGATGGTGGGGAGTGATGTAGTTAGGGTCTTCCATTCCGAGCCTTTCCAGAATTACCCTCAAGAAACGAGCAATTCGACGGAGCTACCGCTCCAGGTAGATGCAGTCTTGACCCAGCCCGTAGAAAAGCCGGTCTAAATCATTCCTTAGGAAGAGAAGGTCGTAGTGCCTCAAAGGAACACATCTGATGGGGTGCAAGGGTATCCTTCTTGGAGGCATTTTTTTTATTTGGGTGAATAAGAAGAAGAAGAAGAAGAAGAAGAAGAGACGATTTCTGATATTTTCGATTTAGGAAAAACTGAAGGGTTGCGTAGAAAGAGGGCCTGTACTTATATACCTGTAGATTGCGTCCATTCATATATCCACCCAATGGTAGGTCGACGTGTCTGACAAGAGAAAATATTTTGTATGCGTATACCAGCTATTTTTCCTCGTGAAGAGATGTTTTATGCAGCTTTTTAATAAATGGGAACGAGAAAAAGGGTAAATAATGATTCATTGCATCGATTGGAGAGATAAGCCAGAAAAATAACCAACATAACGTGTTAGATAAGCAATAATATAATTAATATATAATATTTTATAGATCATATATTATATATACCGTAGACTATAGATAGTCTATCGTAGACAAAGTTTTAGGTCGATAATAACTGAACGTTAAAATCTACAGAAGTACACATTCATCCCCCAAAACAGTAGCTTTACAACTGAAGCTAAAAAAAGCCTATTTATGATTTGATGCCCATTCTACACGTGGTTTTTTTGTGTCCGAATTTCTTGCATATTGAATACCTATTCCTCCTTTTGGACTTGAATGTCTCACCAACGCCCTTAGTGCTTTTGACTTTATTCCTACCGATTTTGGGATCGTACGGGGGAGGAGAAATTTTGGTGTCTACCAATTCCTGTGGCACAGTACATTCAGCCTCCGGAGGGACAACGTTAATTGCTTTCGAGTATGAGAGGAGGTAACTTTCAGCTTTATAAATTGGCGAAGAGTAGTCGTAGATGGAGTTACCATAATCTTCGCCATTGTCGTACTTTGCTCTCAAAGCTGACATCGCGTGTTCTCACGGTATTTTCACCAAGTCAAATTTTCGACAAGAACAGCTCCTCTCCAAGAGATTTACCTTGGCAGTAACGCCGTTGGCGAACACCATATACTCATCGAGAACCCCGTTTGGATTACCCACATATAAGGAATCGCTCGCACTCTTATTATCCCTTAGGATCCTTTCCACTGAAGGCACAAATATGTTCTCTTTATCACCAACAAATGCATGCCGCTTCCTAAAATTTTCACCAATTTTTTTAGCAATTGAATTGAATATGTATGACACGAGGTACTCCCATTCATCCATCAAAATTGAGTTGAGCGACTCGGCGATGTTTGTGGTCATCACGTCGTACTTATTGCCCGGAAAGTGTGCTCTACTCCATTTTTCAAAACCAAGCATATTTTTAAGGACATGAACTGCCTCGGGGAATTTACTCTTCAATTTCATAAAATTATCGCTAAACTCATTAAAGGAATAAGCCTTTTCCGCGACGTAGAATAGATAAAGATTTTCTTCGCAGTGTTGATTTACGCAAAGATTTTCAGCGAGGTGTCTCATGCAAAGTCCGTTATGTGCATGACTATATACATGGGAGAAATCATTGGCGATGCTAATGTGCCTGTCGGAGATGACGCATAGATCTGGTTCATCTTCTATGATAGACTTCAACTTCTGAAAGAAGAAGGTCCAAGAAGCTTCATTCTCTTTATCGACGATACAAAAGGCAATCGAAAATATATGATTTTTGGTGTCCTGTGCAACGGAGCTCAGCAGAACACCCCCGTACTTTCCATACAAATGTGTGCTATCGTCGACAATTACCTTTCTCATGTGGGTATATCCTCGTATGCAAGCTCCGAATACTAAGAATTAGTAAACGAATGATCCATCCATCCGGTTTACCATGATAGAGTAAGAAGACCCGGGATTCAATAACTCCACCATGTGGAAAAAAGTCGGCAAATAAGCATATCCGTGTTCTGGTGTCCCACGAATGATGTTCTTCGCAATTACACTTCCTTTCTAACACATCCAATAGCTTGCGTTGCAACGCAACTCCTTAAATACAATTCTTTGAATTTCTCTTATTCTTGGACCCTTACCATCCCGAAAATGATTTACGCATACTGAAGCAATCAATTCAGATGAGACTTTTTGTGCCTGCGGGTGGCATTTTCAACGCCGCATGTGTGCATCCCGACATACTTATAGATGCAAAATCTGTCTGAGGTGTCGTACTTTTTTGCCCGCAACAGCCAGCCACAACCACAAGATAAGCATTCCGCCTTCATCAATTTTGTACAGCTCTTCTCCATATAAAAATCAAAAGACTGCCTTGCTGCTACGTCTAGTTGTATTTGCAGCTTTTTGTTATCGAAGAATTTTTTACCACAACAGAAATTGGTTCCATCGGGAAAGGAGTGTCCTACTTGTGATTCCATTTCACGATCTTCTTCATCATCTTACGGGTTCGATGAAAATTCTTTCATATGTATAGAATAATCTTTCATATTAATTGTATCATCGATATCGTTCTCGTAATCATTATCATCATCGATCAAATCATCATTGACTGTTGGGCGCCGCGGTGGGGGTACTGATGAATTCAACGGTCCTTCAAAGGACCTCTCAACCATATTTATCCTCAAAATTGGCCTAAAGCCATCTGCATCAGTATCCATTATGTATGTCGGCACACGTACATCCCTATTTATGATCATAGGATTCACATTTTCCCTCGAATGTATTACATAACTAATCACCACATCGCTCGGCGCGCAATTTAGATCCCCGCTCTGCATTACGCTTGCAATAAATTCATCGTACGAACTGTTGCGACGAATAGGAATGGGGATTATCACCTTGGTAAATGATCTCCATTTCCAACATTTCCAAGTCTTCACTCATTCTCCTATGAAATCATTAGAAACCAGAACAAATTCTGCAATAGACATCCTAGAATTAAGCTTCAATCGATGGTAGATTATGCTTATGGTCTATGTCGTGTTGTATGCGCGGTCGATGACTGGCGAGGACAGGTCGATGACTACGCAGATTTCTGCACAAATACTTAAAATTGCAAATATTGCTTGTAATCAATGATTGTCGGGTTTATGGAATAAAGAAATGAACTTGGAGTCGCCTGAGCTGCTATAATGCACTTTCTAAAGTGGTTTTGAGTAATGTGAGTGATTTAAAGCTTTTTAATAATGATGAAAAGTGTGTTTGAGAATATAGAAAACAAATGGGGTAACAATGAATGCAATGGACAAGCTTATGATGTTTGTGGAATAATTTACAGTTGATCGCCAAAAAATAACGCCGGAAAAGTGGCCGGAATCGGAGCTTTTTGGTGAAAAAAATAATCACTTTCTATTTTTAGCTTTTGGAATTATTTTTTTAATATTTTTAGAAACCTAGATATTATTTTTATATATATAGTGGTGGATGATGGAGTGGGTTGAAGTGTATTATTAGAAACTTGTGGGTGAATTTATTAAGTTGAAAGTATTGGGTTAAAGTGAATTATTATAAAGGTTGGGGCTAAAATTGTTAAGTTGGAAAAGTTGGTGGTGAGGTGGCATTAAGTGGGTATTTGGCAAAGAATTTAAAACTTGTGGGTATTTGACAAAATAGTTTGGATAAAGAGTCTTTTTGGCATAAAGGCCCAAGTTAGGTGGCGACTCTAAAAAATATTTTTTTTTAAAACTCGAGAGTTATGACAAGCCGCCACATGTTGTGTGTTGTTTCGACTGTTTTAGAATAGGACGCGACATAGTGTTTTAGCTAGGTTAAAATACGTTAGGCAATCTTTGTCATCAATAGGCAACTGGTAGGCTAAAATAAGTAAATAAGTAGGGCACACACTTTAATAACATGATTACCCTTTTGTGAAAATTAAGGAGTAGATTTGTGTTTTAATAAAGGAGAAACAATAAACAAGATATGAACCTTAAATGTTGCAAACTACTCCTTCCTGTAACGGGGTGGCATAGGAAAGAGAATGGGGAAATCACAAAGAATGACTGGAATGGTATAGGTTAAGGTAAATCCATAAAAATACAAAGGTTGTGTGCTCGATAAAAGCAAGAAGCAGTGACTGGGTACCACCAGAAATTCAAACACTTTCTGATTTGAACTGTCCTTCTTCCCATTCAGACAACAACGATAGAAATGGAAGGGGACTGGTTGATACGAGCCAAATGAGCTCCACTCTTTTGGGATCTAGGCTTCAAGGGCCAAACCTTAGAATCTACGACTTGATCATCCTAGGGAAGCACATACGGGATTGGAGGATAACTTAGAGCACGGTAATAGCTACATTTGATGATGTCATCCATGACAGCATTAATCCATGACATGTTTGACTGATTGTTTGGGCTTCGAGAGCGCATATGCACCAATTGCATTGTTTTGGGATCTTGAGTGACTTTTGGGCCCAAGTTGCATTTAGGATCACTTTTGGACCCAAGTTGTAATAAAGGCCTTATGGCCCATAAATAGCTAGGACTCTTTTCATTTTAGGCTTAGTTGATGAATGATTAATTGAGATACACTTGCGAGTGTTTTTATTGAAACTTGGTGGGAGTTTCTTTGATTGTCTAGAAATGTGGATGCTCGGGATTCATTTCTGTTGTGTCCTCATAAGAAGTTGGTGTTTTTGGTAATTGATAGGAAGGTCTTAGGGTTTAATATACCCTTTGGTTGTCGTCTCATTGTCGATTTATGTAAATCTATCTATCTTTTACTTTATCGTTTCATTTTGTTACTTTTTTGATTTTGTATTTAGTGTGTTTCCTTTATTTTTGTGTCGATAACATTTTCATATTTTTGTCTTGTATCATTTGGTATTAGAGCTGAGCTTGATTTCATTTCTACGAAGTCAATCTTGGGTTTGTTATCTTGAAAATCACAAAAAAAAGAAGTGTCAAAATCAAAAATTTCAAAAAAAGTAATATTTTCATTTTTGACCCTAGGTCAAAATTAGAGTTTTTAATTTTGTGTTTTTCTTGTATTTATAGTGCTAGATTTGTGTTCTCTAATACTATAGGAGTCTAGGGTTCGAATTTGTGCTAAATCGGAGTTGATTTGAGTATTCTATCACTGTTATGGGCTTGAACTTGAAGAAAGTAAGGTGGGTTCGAGATCTGGAATTTTGGGTTGATAAATTTAACAAATTAATGTTTGTAATATGTTTAGAAGGTTGAAAATACCCTTAGTTCAAAATTTCATCGCATTTTGATCATTGATTCAAAAGTTAGAAAGATTGATGTTCTTGGTGTTCTTGGTGTATTCTTGAGGAGATTGTCATAGTTCTTACAAAAAGAGGTATTAGATCCAAAAAGAGCCAAGAAAAAGGAATTGTACTTGTTTCTTCTTGGGAATATTCCAATCTTCCAAAAAGAAAAAAGAATCAAAAGACATAGAAAGGAATATTTCAAAAGAAGAAGACAAAAGAGAGTACAAAGGGGGGACCACAAGAAATTCAAGCTTCTTGAGTTTGAAAATTCAAATTGAAGAGTCCAAAAACTCTTGAATTTTCATCCAAAGCAGCCCCCTAACAACACCGATCCAAACTTATCAACCTCTTCTCAACATCAAATCCAAGATCAACCTCTTCTCAACATCAAATCCAAGATCAACCTCTTCTCAACATCAAATCCAAGTCCTAAACACAGCTCATCACTCTAAAAACTCCATTGCTCAAGGTTTGAATTCTAATTTCATTTTCTTCATTCTTAAACATCATTCTTGTTTGTTCTTATTTTTTGTCTTAATTTCTTGTGTGTTTTCTTTATTTATCTTTGGTTTCTTAGTTAAACTCTTGAATTCAAGTCTCTCGTGTTATATTTCTTTTTCTGTTTTGTCATTTTGATTTTTTTCTTTCTTATTTTGATTCTTGAATTCAAAGTTCTTACCTTTATCATTAAAACGAGTCATCGATATTTGTTTCCTCTCTTTTCTCAATTGTACTAAGAAGCTATGGGTGAAGTAACCATTGATACCCTTATGGAAGCTCTCATGGGGGTGCAACGAATGGTGGATAAAACAAATGGATCCATGGCATGAATTGAAGATACATTGAAAAACATGGAGAAACGATTCATTAACCAAACACCAGGGTTCAACCATCAAAATTATACCCCAAGACCTCAAGAACATGTCCAATTAAGAAATGAGTCTTCCCAAATTGAAAAAGGAAATTCCAACATGGATCCATAGTTACTTGCTAACCATGATGCTAACATTTTACCTAGCATCACTCTTTCATTTGTGCAGGTTCATGAACAAACAATCTCAAAGGAGGATGCAAGTAAAATGCCTTACGAAAACGAGCTTAAAGGCCTACCGAAATTCTTGCCAAAGGATTCTAAGCTTGGAAAGTATGATGGCAAGTCTATAAAAGAGTTGGATTCTAGGACGAATCCTCTTCAAGAAAGGAAAGATGATACAATCCAAATGAATTCTACTATTTTGGGATCTATGCTTCAAGGGCCAAACCTTAGAATCTACGACTTGATAATCCTAGAAAAGCGCATACGGGATTGGAGGATAGCTTAGAGCACGGGAATAGCTACATCTGATGATATCATCCATGAAATCATTGAGCCACGACCTGTTTGGATGATTGCTTGGGCTTCGAGAGCGCATATACACCAATTGCATTGTTTTGGGGCTCTTGGATCACTTTTGAGCCCAAGTTACATTTAGGATCACTTTTGGGCCCAAGTTGTAATAAAGGCCTTTTGGCCTACAAATAGCTAGGACCCTTTTCATTTTAGGCTTAGTTGATGAATTGAGATACACTTGCGAGTTTCTTTATTGAACCTTGTTGGGAGTTTCTTTGATTGTCTAGAAATGTGGGTGCTCGAGATCTATTTTCGTTGTGTCCTTGTAAGAGGTTGGTGTTGTTGATAATTGATAAGGAGGTCTTAGGATTTAATATACCCTCTGGTTGTCCTCTCGTTATCGATTTATGTCAATCTATCTATCTTTTACTTTATCATTTCATTTTCTTGTTTCCTTGTTTTTGTGATTTCGTATTTAGTATGTTTCCTTTGTTTTTGTGTCATTATCATTGTTGTAGTTTCATCTCGTATCACTGGTGGAGTAATGTTAATTAATTGCTAATGTATAGAAAGCATTGGAGAGATGTCTTAGGAGTCGTTTGATAGAGTATATAAGAATAATGTTGAATAAGATGTATTAGTAATGCTTGTATTATTAATGTAAGTATTAGTAATGCTTGTATTAGGTACACAAACATCATTTTCTGCAGGGTATTTGATTTAATGTATTAAAAATAACATACATTTACATAATTTTTATATACAAATATTTCTTTATCAAAATACCCTTCTTTGTACCCTTTCTTTCAAGCTTAAAAATAGCAGCAGTGACCGTTGAAAAATCCAAGGACGCACAAGCAGATGAATTCCCATATAACATATGCAGCAAGATGGCGAATGAAATGTTTTCCACAAAAGCATCGAAACTATGCAATTCCCTTTTAGTCTAACAACTTAGGAATACAAAGCAAGGGACAAAGACACTATATTAACTCATCTGGTTAATAAATTGCAGAGATTCCAGGAGGCATCCAACACCATTCGTTCTTTTTTAGATGATAGTTTGACATTTTTGTTCTTGAGGATGAGAATGAGGTTCATAAAATTTGACTAGTTCCAATCACAATGATATTACCATTTCGTCTGAGATACTACCATTTTCGTGACTAGTAGCAGTTGAAACATTGAAATTGAGGTAGCAGCAGCTAGCTACAAATCTTAGTAGAAAAAAGGTTGAAAATGAGGGGTAAAATTGTCATTTAAAAAGTTAATGCATGTGTTTAGAGTCTTTGTATTACTAATACATGGAAAATAGTGTGTATTATTAATACATACCTCAATATACAATAGAGTGTATAACTAATGTTTGCATTAGTTATACATAGACTCAAAATGTACCAAACACGGTACTTATAATACACATTAACTAATGCATGCATTTATTTTTTCAATACACTCTACCATGCATTTATTTTTTCAATACACTCTACCAAACGAACCCTTAGTGTGCACACACGAATAATCCTACAATTCAAGGGTGAATAGTTGTCTCAACCAATATATTTTGGTCGCTATTCGAGAATATTGAAACGGTGGCATCAAAACGAGTTCTATTTTTCTCATAATTTATGATTTGTTAATGAATTCTTACCCTTTCTGATTTATGCTAGTTTGATAAATAATAGGGTAGATATTCATTATGTGAGGATCTCAAAATATAATCTCTTAACAAACCATTAATTAGCTGGTATAAAATTTTTTAGTACGCATAACATGCATGTGTAAAAGAAGCATTAGAGGCTTGTAATTTTCAATTAAGAAAAAAGGTAATTGTGTTATACTTTTCAACTCTACGTATTATTTATTTAAGAGTTGATAGTTCTTCTGTGATTTTGTGAATTTATTTTTATAAAAGTCAGGGTAGATGATATATTTGTGTCAGGTCTTCAATATTGAAATATTGATGTATATGTTTATTGGACTGGGTTGATTTATTTGTTTCATTTCACTGTATATTTGTCTGTTGCAGTACATAGCATGTGTCATCCTTAGTTTCAGCCACCTCAACATATTTATTTAAAAATAAAATAAAGGTACAATGCAATATTTATACAAGTAACTAATCATTTAAATAAGGTAGAATTCTAAATAAGGTATAAAATAATAAAGTGATACACTCCTAAATATGGTAAGATACACTTCTGAATAAGGTACAGCATATTAGAGATATATACTAAAATTTACCTAGATATACAAAAGGAAAAAAATAATCTATAAGAATTCTAAATTTAATTTGAAATCAATATGTTGAGACGACTGAAATCAAGGCTGGCCTATGCTAGATACTGCAGCAGATGAATATACAATGAGATGAAACAGGTGAATCAACTCGGTTCAATGAACATATACATCAATATTCCAATAAATACATGATAATTTGGAATAATATTCTTTTTTTATGATCGTTGTGGATCGTTATTCTTGCATAAAGATCATATGTAAAATTTATCATTAAGTTGTAGAAAGATATAAAGAATTAAAGATTACATTGTTTATAAGTATGTGCGTATGCTTGAAAATTAATATAAATGAGTACGAGTCTAGAGAACATGAGTTAGATAATTCAATTTTCTCTATATGTGATATAAAAAGGCTCTTGATATGTTTAATGTGTGAAGGCATTTGACATGTGATTAAAATTCAACATTAGACTTAAAATTAGTTAATATATATTTGAACAACATAAACTATTTGAGATAGTCAATATACCTTCACTTTAGAATTCTTAATGAATATTGTCATATTGTGTGATAATTTTCGATACGTTGATCGAAAGAAATCATAAGAGATTTTATTTATACATTTTAAATGGAGGACCTTGGAGAAATTGGTACTACGTCGTGTATCAACACCATACAAAATAGAGGGGGTATGTATTGAGTTAATCTCGTTGAATGAAAAAGTGCTAAATAAATCTAGTCACTTAAACATAAAAGTGGTCAATACCCTATTTGATCCTAGATCGAGTCAGTCTGTGATGATGAAAGAATCGTGACTAATTAACTTGTATAAACAAGCCACCGTGTCTAATTAACTTCTGTAAACAAGCGCTATTGGAAGAGTCAGTAGTTGAGTTTTGATTTTCTCTAGAGAAAAAAATTGAGATGTATCGATGCAAGTTGGCATCGAAGATGTGAGAATAATAAATTTACCATATGATGGATACTTACCTTGTGAGGAGGTACGATTTCTTGAAACCTAGAAAATCTTGCATTAATAGAAGCAAGAAAATTAAAGGAGTTGAGTGGTTGAGAGATTATTAAGAGATCCATTGATTTTGCAAAATATGAGCTAAATTTGTGATAGTCAAGCCACTCTAATTCGAGCATATAGAGATTATACAATGAGAAGTCAAAATGTATAATTTCTTGATATGATTATGTGAGAAAGTTAATTCAAGATGGAACGACTTGTATCACATTGGCGGAGTCAAATGAATTTGGCTAATTTATTTACTAAACCTATTAAAAGGAAGTTATTGAATACATCTTCAAGTATGCTTATATATAAAAAATAAAATTCATTAATTAGGTCCATCGATAATGACAACCCTACCTAGCTCCATGAAATGAATAGTTATGAGTCCAAAGGGTAATAACAAGTTATTGATTCGTGGATGTTTCAATACTTAAGTAAGAGATATGCTAGTACTAGTTGTCATAGTTTGGAAGATTGAGTTCTAATACTCTTAATGAGGTTCAGTTCAAGAAATAAGTGTCTCAAATATAACAAAGACATTGGAAGAACTTGACATATATGAACATAGAAGTGGTGCCGCTTCGATTGAGAGTTGGAGTTGCTCTCATAAATGTTCATGAATTTCGGATAGCACATGGCCATAAAAGTGCTAAGCATGTTGAGAGAAAAGTGGGAATGAAATATTTATGTGTGTAGTGTCACCGATGTTATCATAAGGAATAACACGTTCAAAACTATTAGGCCACGTGGAATTTTGATTTTGTCTTGTGGTATTGCACTAAAGTATTGTTTAAATCGAAAGATACATTACTCTATGAGTGAACATAACTTAATCTTTGTGACCTAATTTATATTTAAATAAGTGGGGGATTGTTGAATATTTTATTTAAATTAAATTGAACAGTATAAGTATTTTAATAAAAAGGGGCCTATTACATAAAAGGGTGTAACTTTTATTGAAAGAATATATCTTTTCTGCAGAGGGTGTGTCTCTTGTGAAAGGATATGTCTTTTGAAAGGATGTGTCTCTTATGAAAGGGTGTGTTAGTTGAAAGTCTAACTATATAAACTCTTCAAGTGTTGTTTTGCATAAGAACTTTTCTTTGTTCTCAACAATCTACAAATAAACTTTTTCTTTCCCACAAAAAATCAAGTTTTTGATTTTTTACTTTCTAATAGGATTAGCTTCATTATTTGGTTGGTGCAGAAATCCAAAGGCTTATCACATCCACTAAAACTACAACAACAACAACAACAACAACAACAAACCCAGTGTATTCCCACCTAGTGGGGTCTGGGGGGGTAAGATGTACGCAGTCCATACCTCTACCTCTGATGAAGTAGAAAGGCTATTTCCGATAGACCCCCGGCTCAAGACACGAGATACCACACAAACACATAGTAAAACACAGAAGCAGATTACATAACATAAATACGGCACCCATAAGTAATATAAAACAGAGGAAAGCAACGAAAAGCACACAGATTCGTAATAAAACATGGAACACGAAAGACGGAATCATAACAGGAATAAAACCCCCACCAAGTAATTCCCTACACTAGCGACCCAAACTGGCCCTAATCCTCTGCCGAAATTCGCGCCCTCCAGACCTTCCTATCTAGGGTCATGTCCTCGGTGAGCTGCAACTGTTCCATGTCCCGCCTAATCACCTCGCCCCAGTACTTCTTCGGCCTACCCCTACCCCGCCTAAAACCATCCAACGCTAGCCTCTCACACCTACGGACCGGGGCATCCATGCCCCTCCTCTTCACGTGTCCGAACCATCTCAATCGTGCTTCCCGCATCTTGCACTCCACTGAAGTCACATCAACCTTCTCCCGGATAGTCTCATTCTGAACTCTATCCCCTCTAGCCAGTCCACACATCCAGCGCAACATCCGCATTTCTGCCACCTTCATTTTTTGGATGTGGGAGTTCTTAACTGGCCAACACTCCGCTCCATACAACAAGGCCGGACGGACTACCACCCTGTAGAATTTGCCTTTAAGCTTGGGCGGCACCTTCTTATCACACAGCACCCCCGACGCGAGTTTCTACTTCATCCATCCCGCCCCAATACGATGCGAGACATCCTCGCCACTCTCACTGTTACTCTGGATCACGGACCCAAGATACTTGAACTTATCCCTCTTACATACCTCCTGTGCTTCCAGCTTCACTACTACCTCATTCTCCCGCCTCACGTCATTAAACTTGCATTCCACATACTCTGTCTTGCTTCTGCTCACCCTGAACCCTTTAGACTCAAGAGTTTGCCTCCACACCTCTAATTTGTCATTCACGCCCCCTCGAGTCTCATCTATCAGAACTACATCGTCTGTAAAAAGCATACACCACGGCACCTCCCCTTGAATGCGCCGCGTCAACACATCCATCACCAACGCAAACAAAAAGGGACTAAGAGTAAATCCCTGGTGCAATCCTGTCAGGACAGTGAAATGCTCTGAGTCTCCTCCCGCCGTCCTCACCTGGGTTTTCGCTCCATCATACATATCCTTAATTACTCTGATATATGCCTGCGGTACTCCACTCACCTCCAAGCATCTCCAAAGCACCTCTCTGGAGACTTTGTCGTATGCCTTCTCCAGATCGATAAACACCATGTGCAGATCCTTCTTCCGCTCCCTATACTGCTCCACCAACCTCCGCACCAGGTGGATTACCTCCGTCGTCGAGCGGCTGGGCATAAATCCAAACTGGTTTTCCGAAATAGACACTATCCGTCTCAGCCTCACCTCGACCACTCTCTCCCAGATCTTCATAGAGTGACTCAATAACTTAATCCCCCTATAGTTATTGCAACTCTGAATGTCCCCCTTATTCTTATAGAGAGGGACCATGGTACTCCACCTCCACGCCTCGGGCATCTTTGCCGTCCTGAAGATTTTATTAAACAATCCAGTCAACCACCTTACACCAGCCTCTCCAACGAACTTCCAAAACTCCACCGGTATCTCATCCAGCCCCGTCGCCCTACCCCTTCACATCCTGCGGACAGCTTGTCTAACCTCTTCTACCTTAAAACGTCTACAATAGCTAAAATCCCGACACTCCTCTGAGTGCTCCAGTTCCCCTAACACAATAGCTCTATCCCCTTCGTCATTCAAGAGCCTATGAAAATACGACTGTCATCTCTTCTTAATGTGGCCGTCCTCCACCAACACTCTACCGTCCTCCCCCTTAATGTACCTCACCTGATCGAGGTCACGACCCTTCCTCTCCCTAGCCTTAGCAAGTCGAAATAACTTTTTCTCCCCTCCTTTCTCCTGTAACCCTGCATACAAGCTCTCAAAAGCGGCCGTCTTAGCTGCCGTGACTGCTGACTTCGCCTCCTTCCTCGCTAGCTTATACTCTTTCCTGTTTACCCGTTTCTCCTCTTCGTCCTTACTATCCACCAACTTAGCATACGCCCCTTTCTTGGTCCCCACTTTCTTCTTCACCTCTTCATTCCACCACCAATCCCCCCGACGGTGCCCGGCCCGGCGCCTAGAAACACCCAACACCTCACTTGCATTCTCCCTGATGCACCTTGCCGTCCTGTCCCACATACTATCCACGTCCCCCCTACACTCCCACACCCCCATTCCCGCCAACCTCTCTCCTATCTCCCACGCATTCACTGGCGTCAGGCCGCCCCACTTAATTCTCGGTCTACACTCCTTAGTCCTCCTCTTTCTATCCTTCTTTATGCCCAAATCCATAACCAAGAGCCTATGTTGGGTCGAAAGATTCTCACTCGGGATGACTTTACAGTCTTTACACAACGCCCTATCCCCTTTCCTAAGCAACAAAAAGTCAATCTGAGTCCTGGCTACCGTGCTTCGAAAGGTGATCAGGTGCTCGTCCTTCTTCGAGAAGCCCGAGTTCACCACCACCAGCCCAAAGGCCCTCGCAAACTCCAGTAGGGTCGCCCCCTCGTCATTTTTCTCCCCAAAACCAAAACCCCCATGCACGTCACCAAAGCCTCCCGGTAGCGCCCCGATATGCCCGTTGAAATCCCCTGCTACAACAATATTCTCCGAACTAGGCACGCTTCTCACCACACTGTGTTTGTTTTAAGTTCCTGATCTGCATTTTGAGCTATGTTTTGCCTCTACAAACATAAATTATAGAGTACCCATGAATTAGACTCGAAGTATCTCATAAGTAAAACTTAGCAACAAAGTGTAAACTATTGACCATGACGCGGAAGTTGTTATTTTAATTTCCAAGCGAATTTTTCAAGTTAAAGTAATTTTTAAAAGAATTACTAAATGGGGACAAAAAATTAATTATCATACACCTTGGACACTAATGCTTTATTTATTTCCTCTTCAGGCGGTCACGCGGTAAGTTACTTTTTCTTTTTCCCATTCAAAGAAGGTTTATAATACAGTCTTTCTTCAACTTCACGCTTCAATTGTTTCTAGGACATTGGAGATCTTGTTATAAAATTTTGTTTGAATAATAATTTTCAAGTTAGAGTAGTAAATCAAACTTGTTTAGGATATTAAATTAAATCATATCAAAATAGGATATAGGAACAAGTATCTAGTCGACAGTCATAACTAAATTAGGTTTTGCACTAATATTAATACGGGTGGTGCTAGTAATTTTCATTGTGGAAAAAGTACTATTTGAGTTTATGGAAAATATTTTCCCTTCAGTCATGAAGTACTTCTATTACAAGGATTTTTCTCAGGTTGGGTACGTAAGAGATTGTTATTCTGATCAGCATATGCGTGTTAACATAGAGAATGATAAAATAAGTGCCCGCACTTTCAGGAGAAAGTATCGTGATTTCCACTCAAGGAATCGATAGGATCAAAATCTAATGTGTCAGTTCCTGTTGAGGATTAGATTGTTGCACGCAATTTTGCTCATAATCGCAAAGAGGAAGACAGAGATACAGTTACATCATCACATCTTCAAAGGCTAATGGAGAGGTTGAAATTATATGATGTAGTTGAACATAAAGTTTCTGGAGATGGAAACTGTCAATTCCGGGCACTATCAGACCAAATATATGGGAATAGTGAGCATCACAAGTTCATGAGGGAACAAGTTGCTAAACAACTCGGGTCACATAAAGAGTTGTATGAAGGTTATGTTCCAATGGACTACGATGAATACGTGAAGAAGATGACCAAGTGTGGCGAATGGTGTGATCATGTAACTTTGCAGGCTGTTGCAGATTTATATGGTGTTCAGATATTTGTCATTACATCATTTAAAGATACTTGCTACATTGAGATTCTCCCACAATGTCGTTATAAGTCGAACAAAATCATTCTTTTGAGCTTTCAGGCTGAAGTGCACTATAATTCAATCTATCCACAAGGACAGGGGCGGATCTATTAAGGGTGGCTTGTTTTTCAGGTGGCATAAGGCTGTTAACCCAGGTTCAAAATTTGCTGACAACCTGTCTTTTTAGTAAGTTTAATCAATCACTACAGTGTAACTCTAAAAAATTTCTTATTTTCTCGAGTTCAATATTTACTATATAAACATAATTTTTTTTTTTAATCATGTATAAATAGCATAGGAGATTCAATGAACCTCTTGTCCATAAATTGGCTCGACTTTACGATTTGAAGTCTCCAATTAATTTAATCAATGAGTCTACTTGACACCCGAAAACTCCGAATCCTAAATCCACCTCTACACAATTGTTTTGAAAGGTCACACAATAGTCTCTATAATTATTCGTTTCGTATCTTGCTTAGGTCACACATAATTAGTTGTAATATGTTGCCGCTTCCTTCTAGGCACAAGTTGCAAATGTGTGATTGGGAGGTGTTCTTGAGAAGAGTTGGATAAAGGTCACTTCTAAAACTTACTTTAATAAACATTCTTTTCTTTTTCATTTAAATTTTTAGGGTTTGAGATAAAAGGGTGGGATATGAATTAAAGTGTAAAAATAAATAAATTTTTGGCACCCCTTAAGATTTTTTTAAATATTTTTCACAACCCACTTTTTCAAACCATGGCCATTTCCCCCTCATCTTCCCCCAACTTTCATTTTTGATTTTTATCTTCTCTAAGATCTTTCATCTTCCACTTTAAATAATTTCACTTATCTCCCGAGTAATTTATGTTTCATATTGATGATTTATTTTTTTTAATTTTGATTTGTAGTAATTGAGTTGATTTTGGAGGAAATTTTTCTTTTTTTAAAAAATAGAGGTTGATTTTACTAATTTTTTTTTGGTTTTAAATTGGTATTTGTTTGACTATTGATGGATTATGATTATCCTTGTTGATTGCATGGTGAAATTTTTTCGCAAATTTAATTGGCTAATGTGCCAAAAAATTTGGATGTTGCTCTATTAATAGACTGTTCGGTTGATTAGGTATTTGTTTGGTTTGGATGGAAAAAACTAAAATCTTTTTTAAAAATGAAACTTGATTTTACTGAAAATTTATGTTTTTAGGTTGATAATTGTTTGATTGTTGATGAATTATGATTGTCCTTGTCGATTACATGGTGAAATTTTTTCGCGAATTTAATCAGCTAATGTGCCAAGAAATTTGGATATTTTTATGTTAATAGACAGCTCGATTGGTTAGGTATTTGTTTGGTTTGGATGGGAAAAACTGAAATCTTTTTAAAAAATGAAACTTGATTTTATTGAAAATTTGTGTTTTTAAGTTGATATTTGTTTGATTGTTGATGGATTATGATTGTCCTTGTCGATTGTATGGTGAAATTTTTTTGCGAATTTAATCGGCTAATGTGTCAAGAAATTTGGATGTTGTTCTGTTAATAGATCGTTCGGTTGATTAGGTACTTTTTTGATTTGGATGGAAAAAAGTAAAATCTTTTTATAAAATGGAACTTGATTTTACTGAAAATTAAATCTAAGTTTTTAAGTTGATATTTGCTTGATTGTTGATGGAGTATAACTATCCTTGTCGATTGTATGGTAAAGTTTTTTTTTCGAATTTCATAGATTAGTGTGCCAGAAATTTGGAATATGAGAACAAGTTCATTTATGATCTTAGACTTAATAGACTGTAGTCATCTTCTTCTTACCTAATTTTTGTACAGTACTTGATATTACTTTTCCGACGACCACTGAAATTATGTAGCTTTGAAACAAGTTGGGGAGTGTTCCAAATGAGAAAAAGAGACATTGTTATTGTTGAATCAAAATGAGAAATGGATGAATAAATGAACGTGGAGGAGCTCAAAAAGGTCCATGCCATTTATATAGTAGGGCTACCAAAAAAGTAACCATTGGAAAAGGTCTAAAGAATATTTATGTCTTCTATAATCGATTATTAAGGTTTACTATAGACCCTATCATTGTATGCCTGAAAGAATTGTAATTTTAAACAAGGCGCAGTTGGAGCTTCTTAAAATTGATGAAGTAAAAGAAGATTGAAGAAATACTAGACTATGCAGATTATTTATTATATACTGACACAATTGTTGATTTCTACACATGATAGATAGATTATCAATTTTTTGTAAGTTAAAATAATGACAAAAAGAGAGAAAATATTAAATTAAATTAAAGTATGAAAATTAACATTTTTCAAACATTGTAGAACAATTTAGATATATTAATTGTGACATCAAATCACTTTTGAACATGATCAAATGATATTTAAGGCATGCTATAGTCGTAAATCGGTGAGATGAAACTAAAAAGTAAAAAAATAAAATAAAATAAATAAGTATCATTCAAGCAATGCAAAACAACTAGATATCATCAAATGAGATTAGGCGTGTCTAATGAGTATAAAGAAGAGTAATGGTTGTGACTTGTGGATGTCCATAAGACAAGTAATGTTTGAGAATAATTAGTCTTTCTCAATGCAGATGTTTGTTATAAGTAATTGGTTGTTACTATCATTGCTCTTTCTTTTACTGATGTGATCTAGTGTTCAATTACTTTGTACTCTCATATGATGATATTTAGTCACTTTTCATTGTTTGAATGATGTTAATTTATTTTATTTTATTTCTCCATTTTTTAGTCTCGTCTTACTTTTCACTAGACTCAATTGGTCGATACATGACTATTAATTTAGTTTAATAATGCATACATTTATATATAATATATGCACGATATATTTACAGGTCTAGCATTAACCATCTAATTCTATTGACAAGTAAAACGAGACTAAAAAGGAGAGAAATAAAATAAACTAAATTAAAATAAATAAATAAATATCATTCAAGCAATGAAAAATGACTAAAGATCATTATGAGAGTACAAAATAACTGAAAATGATCAAATGAGTATAAGGAAGAGTAATGGTAGTAACAACCAATTACTCAGAACAAATGTCTGCATTGAGAAGGACTACTTTTTCTCAAACACTACTTATCTCATGAACACCCAAAAGTCACAATCATCACTCTTCCTTATGCTCATTAGTCGTGTCTAATTTCATTTGATGATATCTAGTTGTTTAACATTGTTTGAATGGTGCTTATATATATATATATATATATATTATTTCTCCCTTTTAGTTCTATCTCACTGATTTACGACTATAGCATGCCTTAAATATCGCTTGATCATGTTCAAAAGTGATTTGATAGCACAATTAATGTATCTAAATTATTTTACAATGTTTGAAAGGTGTTAATTTTTATACTTTAATTTTATTTCTATTTTTTGGTCATTATTCTAACTTGTCCATATATTCAAATAGTTGATCATAAACCTACGAGTTGGTGAATAATCGACTTCTCAAGAAATTAATAATCATTCTATCATGTGTAGAAATCGACAATGGGGTTAGTATATAATATATAATTTGCATAGTCTAGTATTTCTTCAATATTTTTTTTACTTAAAATTACATAAACATTCTTATCCTTGAATGTTTGTCCTACACAAAGATTGGTGCTGTTTGAGAAAGAGTGGTTTGCTTGTGGTCCGAACTGCCTGTCCTCACCTCCTCTATACTCCTGTTCTTCAAAATCTTCAGAATTATCCCATTCATGACCACCCATGCAATCATATTCCATTAACGTATCATCCATTATCAGGGGTGAGGATGGGTGTGGGGCTGATGTGGAAGCTTCTTTTCGGGACCTTCCGACAACTTTAACCCGCAATATAGGCCTGAAATTAGAATCAACGCAAAGCATGAATAATTCCACATGTCTATCATTCCTTATGAATGTTGGATAAATTTTTCCCCTCCCGTTCATCAAGTAACTAATTACCACATTGCTTTGATCACAACTTAATTCACCGCTCTCTATTACGCTTTTAACCAAATCGGCGTATGAACCGTTGCGACGAAGGGCAATGAAAACTGTCTCTTTAGATGAGGTTTTTCAAACCCAACATTTAGGAGTCTCTTCTCATTCACCAGAAAATATATCACCAATGACCACGTATTCTATAATAGACATGATATACCTCGATGATAGTATTTAATAGATCTAAACAGTAATTTATGAGCCTAGACTTAATAGACTGTAGTCGTCGTCTTCTTAGTTGTTTTCCGTACAGTACTTGATCTCGCCTTTTTCGACGACCACCGAAATAATCCAACGGATTACAGCTTAGAAACAACCTAAGAAGTATAGGAATGTTGCTATTGAGCCAAGAATCGATTTCAAAATGTGGAACTAATTTTCAAACTTTTTCTATGAAAATGTGGGGCTAAAAATATGAGAAAATGACTTAAAACAATGAAGATAATGTCACTTTTCGATGGATGTCGAAAAATTCGATGAAATATGACCAAAAAATTGAGAAAAAATCGACAAATTGGTGGTTGATAGTGGAGAAGCTTGATATTTTATTTTTTTTTTAATTAAATATCCAATATTTATATTTTTGAACATGAACTGAAGTGTAGTTTTTAAAAAATAGGAACTGAAATAAGAGAGGAATTAAAGTGTACAATTTTTAACTTGAGTGCTACGGTTGTCATTTATTTTTGTGGACCCATTAAGATGTCTATTTTCTCAATTTTTGAAAACTGGTGTCTAAATGTCAAAAATAGTTCTACAAGTGAATTTTTAGCAAAGAGCCCCTATTTCTTGCTACTAAAAATATTTTTCCATGGCTGGAAGGTTCGCTTTTCATCTTGGACTACTTAAATAATAATCACTTTAAATTTTTAACTTCCGTTGCTACTTTGAAGGATTAATACCATACGTTTCAATTATTTGAAGGTTTAATGGGCTCAATCAAATAATAGAAGGATTGAAACTGTAATAACACTAATTCAAGGATTAAAATTGTCATTTATTCTATTTTACTAGATGCGGAAGCCCGTGCAAGGGAGACATTGCGTAGGTTTTATACATGTAGGTTTTATATATTAAAGTCTGATTATTACATAAAACACACAAAAACTTTGTTTATGCAGCCCGACTCTGTGATGCTGGTATAGCCAACCAAAATTCCTTTGTACATGCCATGCCATACCATGTAATGAAGCTGGTAAAGGCCACCAAAATATAGTTGTAGTAAGCTGTGATAGAAAGTTCAAAGAATAAGAGGAGGAAGATCACTGTAGTTAGTTGAATGTATCGAGCATACAACAACAACAACAACAACAAACCCAGTGTATTCCCACTTAGTGGGGTCTGGGGGGGTAAGATGTACGCAGTCCATACCTCTACCTCTGATGAAGTAGAAAGGCTGTTTCCGAAAGACCCCCGGCTCAAGTCACGAGATATCACACAACACATAGTACAGCACAGAAGCAGATGACATAACATAGATACGGCACCCATAAGGAATATAAAACAGAGTAAAGCAGGAATGCAAGAATATAAAGCAGAGGAAAGCACACAGATTCGTAATAAACATGGAACACGGAACACGGAACACTGAATACGGAATCATAACAGGAATACACCCCCACCAATTAATTCCCTACACTAGCGACCCGAACTGGCCCTAATCCTCTGCCGTAATTCGCATCTTCCAGACCTTCCTATCTAGGGTCATGTCCTCGGTGAGCTGTAACTGTTCCATGTCCCGCCTAATCACCTCACCCCAGTACTTCTTCGGTCTACTCCTACCCCGTCTAAAACCATCCAACGCTAGCCTCTCACACCTACGGACCGGGGCATCCATGCCCCTCCTCTTCACGTGTCCGAACCATCTCAATCGTGCTTCCCGCATCTTACACTCCACTGAAGTCACACCAACCTTCTCCCGGATAGTCTCATTCCGAACTCTATCCCCTCGGGTCAGTCCACACATCCAGCGCAACATCCGCATTTCTGCCACCTTCATTTTTTGGATGTGGGAGTTCTTAACTGGCCAACACTCCGCTCCATACAGCAAGGCCGGACGGACTACCACCCTATAGAATTTGCCTTTAAGCTTGGGCGGCACCTTCTTATCACACAGCACCCCCGATGCGAGTTTCCACTTCATCCATCCCGCCCCAATACGGTGCGAGACATCCTCGTCAATCTCACCGTTACTCTGGATCACGGACCCGAGATACTTGAACTTATCCCTCTTCCCTACCTCCTGCGCTTCTAGCCTCACTACTACCTCATTCTCCCGCCTCACGTCATTAAACTTACATTCCACATACTCTGTCTTGGTTCTGCTCACCCTGAACCCTTTAGACTCCAGAGTTTGCCTCCACAACTCTAATTTGTCATTCACACCCCCTCGAGTCTCATCTATCAGGACTACATCGTCTGCAAAAAGCATACACCACGACACCTCCCCTTGGATACGCCGCGTCAACACATCCATTACTAACGCAAACAAAAAGGAACTAAGAGTAGATCCCTGATGCAATCCTGTCAGGACAGTGAAATGCTCTGAGTCTCCTCCCGCCGTCCTCACCTGGGTTTTCGCTCCCTCATACATATCCTTAATTACTCTGATATATGCCTGCGGTACTCCACTCACCTCCAAGCACTTCCCTGGGGACTTTGTCGTACGCCTTTTCCAGGTCGATGAACACCATGTGCAGATCCTTCTTCCTCTCCCTATACTGCTCCACCAATCTCCGTACCAGGTGGATTGCGTCCGTCGTCGAGCGGCCGGGCATAAATCCGAACTGGTTTTCCGAAATAGACACTATCCGTCTCAGCCTCACCTCGACCACTCTCTCCCATATCTTCATAGAGTGACTCAGTAACTTAATCCCCCTATAGTTATTGCAACACTGAATGTCCCCCTTATTCTTATAGAGGGGGATCATGGTACTCCACCTCCACGCCTCGGGCATCTTTGCCGTCCTGAAAATTTCATTGAACAATGCAGTCAACAACCTTACACCAGCCTCTCCAACGAACTTCCAAAACTCCACCGGTATCTCATCCGGCCCCGTCGCCCTACCCCTTCGCATCCTGCGGACTGCCTGTCTAACCTCGTCTACCTTAAAACGTCTACAATAGCTAAAATCCCGACACTCCCCTGAGTGCTCCAGTTCCCCTAACACAATAGCTCTGTCCCCCTCGTCATTCAAGAGCCTATGAAAGTACGACTGCCATCTCTTCTTTATGTGGCCGTCCTCCACCAACACTCTACCGTCCTCCCCCTTAATGCACCTCACCTGATCGAGGTCACGACCCTTCCTCTCCCTAGCCTTAGCGAGTCGGAACAACTTTTTCTCCCCTCCTTTCCCCTGTAACCCTGCATACAAGCTCTCAAAAGCGGCCGTCTTAGCTGCCGTGACCGCTGACTTCGCCTCCTTCCTCGCTAGCTTGTACTCTTTCCTGTTTACCCGCTTCTCTTCTTCGTCCTTACTTTCCACCAACTTAGCATACGACTCTTTCTTGGTCTCCACTTTCTTCCCCACCTCTTCATTCCACCACCAATCCCCCCGATGATGTCCGGCCCGGCCCCTAGAAACACCCATATATATAGATAATTTAATAAAAGGAGAGGATGAATGTTGTACTTACCTGCTGAGATTGACATGCTGCAAATGCTGGATACAAAATGTCATTTTTCTGCAAACTATACATATTTTTAAAAAAATTCACTTGGGTAGAATAGTTGAAAGTAGCTGTTCAAATTTTCTGTAATGTACATATTATTTACAACATTTAACTGATCCGAATACAATTGACAAGCCCAGGAAAATTACAGATACATATAATTAAGCAATATAACAGTAACCCCATAGTGGATAATTATATTTCAGGTTAAGAACCTCAAGATATCGTAAGGGTTGACCAAAAAATATATAAGGATTGAAACTTTTACACAATAGTCAAGAATTTGCATGCAGTAACTGACGCTATTGCAGGTTCAAAACCTTTCTGAAACTAAAAGGGTTCGCAGATATATAGCTGAAGATTGAAAGTTTAGCATTCTAATTGCAAAGCGAGAATATTCCATAGTTATTCAACAATTTGCATGCCCCCGCTGACCAAATTCAAGTTCAAATTTCTTCACAATAACCCCAAATAAAAATGAGAAGGGGTTATATAACTATAGCTAGCAAACAAAGCCTAAAGAAAGTTGATAACTAAGGAATATGTTATAAATATGCTTCAATAAAAGATTGAAACTATGACAGTTACATATACTAATAAAATAAGATTTTTTTCTGTTTTGTGTTAGCAAGTATGTAAGTATATGTTATTTGTAGAAGCTAATAAGTACCTCGTCAACTTAATAAAGATATGAAAACTAATTTGAAGATAGTGATTATTTAAAAAAAAAAAAGCGGGAAGAAAAGAGTGGTGTTCTTGCCATGAACATAATTAATCCAATTAGTATCAACCCCGTCATAATTAGCCCTACTAATATCAATGCGATCAACCCAAATCTTCAAAGTACAAATTCATAAATGAAGAAATTTAGATATACAGCACAAGGTAGGCATAATTAAGTCACATAATAGCTAGCCCACAGTAGTAAATTCAATTTTCAAGTATCGACACCTTTAATTTTTTTTCACTGGGGTGGGTGGGTCGATTTTCTGCCTCTTATCTGGCTCCTCAGGAGAAAGTGGGTTTCAGTGAAAGAGGTGCTAGCCAGCATACCAGTTTTTTGATCAAGAAATCCGAATAATGGCTTTTGTAGTTGGAGCTTAAATAATATATGAGCGAGCAGCTGATTTATGCGGGCAATACACAGCAGTTGTTGCTAAGTAAAAAAGTACGATAAATAAAAATTTGTCTAATGTTAGGGGTTTATTTACTGAGAGAACCAAATTTTAAGGAAATGAGTTTTTCCTGTTGTTAATTGTATGTGTATGTGTACCTGGACAGCAACCCGTTCATATATTTGTTCGGCGGTTAAGGACAACATTCTTTCACCGAGCGTTTCTGAGATCATTACTGTAATTGTATCACTAGCATCCATGATGTTAACTTCGAAGTGGCACCTGTGATTAACAGAGAAGCGTAAATGAAGTGAATCAGTGCAAAAATATTCAGTAGAAGTTTAAACAGAGAATAGAATATTTAGTACTCCTGGAAATAAAGTGCAGAAGTTGTCTGTCTATTTTCAGTTTGCATGTACTTGACTCAGGTAAACGTAAACACATATTGTAAGAGAACAAAACAAAGGTCACATCAAATTCAGTTCATGCTTGCCTGAGCCTCCCATGTTGCTGATTCTGAATTATAAGGCTCAGCAAAGGTTAGTACATTGCCCCCGGAGTCACACCCGCTTGCTAGAATCTCGAGGAGGCACGTAGGTGTATTTGCCTTTATCTCCGATCTTTATCTGTTTTTAAAAGAAGCGATGTGCAGACCCTGTTTTATGCAGCTCGACTAAATTCAAGGGACAATTTTCAGCTCCCCACCAACATTAGATATTAGGTAACTTCCTCAAACGTAGTGTTCTCTAATACGATGTCAACTTTATCAGTGTAAGAGTCAAAAACTGAAGGGGGCTTTAAGGCAATGGTAAAGTTATCTTCCTGGTAGATAGTCTTACATAAAATAGTTAGCCATTTTCTAAGATGCAGAGAAGCGAGGCTGACAGAGAAAACTCAGGTAGGTAGTTGCTGTCAACCAAAGTACCTGAACAATATGCAATACAACATGAAAACAAATACTGAGCAGAAACTACCAGATAGACAAAAGCCGAGGAAGGTGTTAGGAATGACACCAAACTACAACCTTTGTGGAAAAATTTTGCTCTCCGACAAGCGCAGCACCAGCGGTGACATAACAACACTGGCGCTGATCATGGTGGATGCCATCAAAGTGAAGGAGAATCAAGCACCAGTAGTCATCTCGATGTTCTATAGTTTGAGTCCTCCGAAAGCATTGAGAGTTCCTTTAAAGGAGTGTGTTTTGTCATTTAAGGTAATTTTGACAGTAAGTTTGGCTGAAGCATTTAAAGCCTTGACTAAAGGGAACTCATAATTTGCTGAAGATGGTATGGTTGGATGTTTTGGACTGTCTCAGGATTGTGAAGAGAATTTCGAAAGAAGTATTTCACCTTTTTCTTGTTTGAACACTACAGTACATGAGCTTTCTGGTATAGGTAGAGCAATTATTAGGAATTTATTATGGTGTAATATTCAGTAGGAGGTGACAAGTTCAAGTCGGAGAAACAACTTCCGGTATATATATTCATACACATATCACTTGGCCTATTCAAATGTTACACTATACTATTGAAGTTGGTAATAAACAAATTAATTGAGTATAAAGAAAGTACACGAAAGATCAACAAAAACAAGAATGCCACATACTTACATGACCAGACAACACAGGTCATCGTTGATCTGGTATGGACAGTGACAACTATCTCAAGAAAGTATTTTCCTATCACTTATTTTGGAGTTCCAGTGTTTGATGAAAGGAAGAGGCATGTATATTACAAGGACCTAATTGATAAAGTCCAGAATAACTTAAGCTCATGAATAGGGAAATTAGTAACAGCGGAAGGGGGAACTACAGTGATAAAATATGTTCTATATACAAAGCATGGCTATGCACTTGTTATAAGCAAGTGACCCCATTGCTGGAGTAATATTTAAAGTGCATTAATTATTTGTCAAGTTTTTCTGGAGTTTCCTATGGAAATTCCAGTAAACACTTAGCTAGATGACCACTTTATGCCACCTAAAAGTATAAGGGAGGGCTGAGATTGCGATGTTTGTATGGTACATGAAAGGCACGATTAGAAATGTAAGAACATATTTTATGTTGTGCTTGCTATTGTACTTAAGGAATTAGACAAGCAATAAGTAAACATCAGATAAGTGTGAAGGCGGGTGGAGTCGTATAGATATCCCTTGAAGCTTGATGGATAAAAGTTAAGAATGATGGAAGGGGAAGTTCCGGGGAATTTTGAATATAAGATTAGAATGGTGATATCATACATGCACGAGATAGATAACTGTACACCTGATGATCCTCAGACCAAATAGGGTTTCTGGTCAATCAGTAACAATGTTGGTGTAATGCCGGTAATTTATAAGGGAAGGTGGATATTGTTCAGTGTAGCCTAAAAAGGAAAAGCATTCATGTACATGATATCAGCTTCTAAAAATGCCTTTCAAAATGAGGATATCCAGAAATAAACACAGGACATTTTTTTTATAGACCTATTTTCTTGTCCTACATCATGGCAAGTACAACATTGATCTCAGTGAATTATATGCCTTCATTTGAGTAGTATTATCAATATCCTGTGTGAACAATCTCAGCTCACATTGTATCTTGGATTCTATCCTAAGTTAACCTTAAATCATGTAAGTCCTAAACAATGGTATTACACCCTAGTTCAACCCAAAGACTTACTTGCCTGAACTTGTTAAAGTTGCTTTTGACTTGGTGAAAAGAAACTTTAAATTGTCTATATTTAAAATTTACCATACTCAATACACTGAGTTTATGGGAACTCAGTTGTTAGTGTTTCAACATAAAATATCATTTGACTGGAAACCTTAGCAGTGTATTACGATACTAACTACCAGGCATTTTTAATACTTGCAGTGGCATTTGAGCAAAATACATAATCTAGGTGAAGTCTTTAATGTATTTGCCTTGTCTATAAGGGCGTATGTAATTCCTTCCACTGATAACTAACATTTCAAGTCTAGCTCAAGGCTCTTATAGCACATCTGCATCAAACGATCTAGTGTGTCTTCGCTCTAAATGACGCTCTGGCATCCTAGACAAAATCATGAAAGTTTCTAGAATTGACTGTACTTTTAAGACATGGATCAAAACCTATAATAGAGCTCAGTTGGTTGCATTCTTCATATCCAAAATTCCATAACCCTGAGGACATGTATTGCTTATACTAATCTTCTACAATTTCTAGATTGGGTTAGGCCGTATTGTTTTTCCTCTGTTTCATCGCTATTCTTATTCCGTTTAACTTAGTTTCTCTTGTAATTTCTTTATCCCTTTTATTATGTCTTTTCTCTATTTAATTGCTATGTTTTCGTCTATTACTATTAGTAATGGACACTCTTAAGAAATCTGAACAAACCTGCAGATCCTAATGGACTAAATATAGTGTGAGATACATACATAGGAGAAGAAGCAACTTGGTGACGAACAGAAAGATTAGATTGAAATGTCATTTTGCCTTTTCATTTCGTAGACATAAACAGGTTGTGTTTGGAAACTGTTCTGCTGCCACTATTCCAGAACATAATCACGTCAATCTTTTTTGCAGAACTATAGCATGTACGTAGATCTTACCTCTTATCTTGTTGAGATAAAGAGGTCATTGTCGAAAAAGTGCTAAGCTGCCCTTCTTTGAGATGAGCAGAAAGAAAATTCAGAAATGCCAAAAATAGGACAACACACAAGACTTTTTTAAGGTTTAACATAGATGGCAGCGAAAAGAAAGTGCATAATAGAGTGTCTATATGATATCGGAGTTGTAATAGTTACCTGGGAACCAATTGTCGTAAGCAGGAAAAAGTTCCCTCAACAACGAATTCTTCTATTACCAAAATAGAGGCAGTAAAGGTTGGCTTTATGAATTTCCCTATTCATTCTTTAGCTTTTTTTAATAAAGGCGGTGTCTAGACCATCTTCTGTGCAGCTCGACTAAATTCAAGGGACACTTTGCAGCTCCCCACCAACATTAGATATTACGTAACTCCCTCAAATGTAATGTTCTCTAATACGATGTAAAGTTTATCAGTGTGGGGCTTTAAGACAACCATAAAGTTATCTTCGCGATAGATTGTCTCTCATAAAATAGTTGGTCATTTTCTTAAATGTAGAGAAGCGAGGCTGAGACAGAAAGCTCAGGTAGGTAATTGGGGTCAACCAAAGCACCTGAACAATATGGAATACAAGAAGAAAACAAATACTGAGCTGAAACTACCAGATAAACAAAAGCTGAGGCAGGTGTTACGAATGAGACATTGGCGATGGTCTGAAAGATTAGTAACTCGTAAAAATTACAATGTTATCCTTTTCCCTCGGAAAAGTGCTAAGATGCCTTTCTTTGAGATCAGCAGAAAGAAAATTCAAAAATCCCCAAAACAGGACGGTAGACGCACGTGTTCAAGGTTTAGCATATGGTAGTTGTAATAGTTACCTGGGAACCAATCGTCGTTCTAGCTTACAGTTGAAGCATCGAACCATCTTTTTAGTTTTGGGGCGCACAAACTGACTGCAATTCGAGCACGCAAGCAGGTAAAATGGTTGAGGACGGTCAGGGAGCAATAATCTCGCTTCCACGGGGAAACTTTGTACCTGCAGTGTTAATGTAGAATAATGTTAGTAACTTCTTCGACCTCACAAGTTGTACTCTACGATACGGCTTTAGTTGGGTAAGAAAATAATTACTACATGCATACGTTATGGGATAAACCAACCGTAGTAACAGCTCTGGAATGGTGGATATAGCTAGCACTTGATCTTCAATTGGCGCCAGATTTAGTGAGGATGATGATGAGCTTCTTAAAGTGGAAGACAACAACATTCGCTCGTTGTGCTTCACCCTGGAGAAGGTTAGGTGAAACAGTAAAAATATGTTTTTGCATAGTCGTACGAAGAGGGAGCATGTTAGTATATACCAGTTTCAGTGTAGTAGCCTGCACATACTGAGGATTTGTTGAGATTGTCGACTGATATCTTGTTTCTAGTCTTAGAGCTGTGTATGTGAAGGAGAGGAAAGTTTTTTTAATTCAATATAGAGAAAGGAAAAGTAAAAAGAAGAGTTGCAGAAGATGAGCTAATGAATATACCACCGCGAAATTCAGTAACGCCAATACGTCTCGCAAGAATGATAGGGTACTCATGCAGATCGTATAGTAATTCAGCTCCTTCGTTGTCGGCTAGATCACCCCATATAGTAAATAGGATAGGTTTCTTGCTGGTGGAAATAATAGATGCAAAAATTATTATAGTGCAACCATGTTTTAACAAGGAAATAGAATGGTTGGTGAAGTTGTTGTTGGTACGCGAGTAACTCACCTCTGGTCTATGACAATTGCTTCCCAAAAATGCTTGCTTTGGTCAGTTGTCTATTGAATGGCGCTACAATTAACTACTACTACCAATAAGTCTGCAGTAATTAAGATTAACATGTTAACAGTTAATTTGATTAGTAGGGGCTAGTTAGATGATGGGAAAAGGGGTCAGATCGTAAGATGGATGTTTACCAAATTCGACACCTAGACATTGTTGTTCGATAGCTGAGAAAGACAGTGTATCCAATTTTTTTGGAGCAGGAAGGGGTGCCTCCAATTCGTTGTTATTGGTAACCGCCTCGACGATTGTGTATGCCTCCAATTCGTTGTTATTGGTAACCGCCTCGACGATTGTGTATCTGTCAGCCACCCATTCTTATGTACCAGCTCGTATTGAGTAACTGCGGGGCTCTCTAACTTTCACACACGACACCAAATATGTCTCGAAAAAGCCAAACAAATTCTCGTACTTGGGAATGTCATCGCCGTAGAGTATTATAGAAACCTGTTGTTCCTGTAGTCAAGTAAAAGGGAATAAATTTTACATGTGTGAGAACAATTTATGTAAGAAGTTCTTAGAATTTCAATTGTTCTCTTGATGAGGCTACAATTCGATCTTTTGTAATTTGTTAGGTCGCTGAAGTTATTACGCTTGCGACGGTAACAAGTGTCGTGTACATTATAAAATTGTTGGAGGCAATAAATTTCAGGATATGAACTTTGGTTTTCAAGGAAAGCAGATGCAGAGAGGCAAACTTACACTTTCATCCTGTACAAGTATTGTCTGAAAATGCTCGGATGAGTCGCTGCTTTTGCGAGGCCGGAACTTGTCTACTACCTGTACTTTACAGGTCCAGTCTGTAGTTTCTATTGTGATTGCGTCCACGGGGAGCCTTTGATCCATTATGTTGGTCTCTGTTTCATTATTACCGGGAATGTGTACATGAAACGTAGACATATGAGATAAGAAAGGCAAATATTGCCTGCTCAACAGGAAAGAACAAGCTATACACTTCGACATTTTAAATCTTCACAAAACAACCGATCATGCAATCTGGCATCTGAGGATCAACGGAAACCTATGTTGGTCGAACTCTAAAAAAATGTCATGGGGCCGTGTCGGATTCCTCAAAAGTAGCGCATCTTTGAAGGATCTCGACATATGCTACAACATTTTTAGAGAAAATCTCAGCAACTCAGAGAAGATCTCTATTTGATGGATAAAGTATTAACATGCAATTTTTACTCCATAACTCCAATTAGCAGAAAAGGTTTGCATCATAGCTATAACGACAATCTGCCAACTTGCAGTAATTTCTTAAAATATACTTTGGCTCAAGTATTACCCCCAATTAACTTAGCTCGAAACGGGGAAAAATGTTAACTTTCTAGTTCACTAATTTGTCAAGCCAAAAGCAAAAATTCAAAAGATTTTTTCATGGTTCACTGATAAATTCAAAGAGAAGCTCACAGCAAGCTACAGTTGAATGTATTCATGCAATTGGGTGAAATTATAAATCATGAATTTTTCAGGGTAACAGTAGATCAGCAACAACTATCTTTTGTTTAGACGGGTAACATTTTATTTGCAACAATCCCATTTTCACACAGGCAAGATAACTTTTCCTTTTTTCCTCTCAAAAATTCCCACACAATCTATGTAGACTCGCAAAGAAGAACAAAAATCAACAACAAAGAAAACTTACACTATGTAAATTGAAGATCTGGGAACAACAACAAGATTATCAGAGGAGAAGAAGAGGATTCTCAGAATGAACTTTGTCAAAGCTTCCATGAAAATGAACAATAACAGAGGGCAACTGTTGTATTTGCCATCGTTGAAATACACGTGTAGCAACAACAATACCAAATGACTTATTTGCTCTTGTCTTTGTCATCCTCAGAACACACGTGTAGCAACAGCAATAGAAAATCACTTATTAACAGCTAATATTTGTAATAACGGAAATGGCCCTTGAGAAGCCACCTGAAATGACGAAAATAACCCTTTGAAGCTGACCGGTGAAGGTTATCGTGTCATCTTCCACGTGCCTGCTTTGAAGACCTGTTCACCATTTATATATATTAGTAAAATTCATTTTGATATGTTATGATACGCTAAACCGGTGACCATAATTCATTTGACTTTGACTAATGTATACTTATATAATAGAAAATTCATTTAAACTTATATCCATTGGTGGAAATTTTATTTTACACTAGCAATAATTTTAAAAGGTAATAGCTAATTATCATATTATTTTCTTAAAATAACTTCCTTGATTTCTTACTCTTTTTTCCTCTCTTCACTCCTTAATGTTAGTAATTGTTATTTAAGCTTTTCATCTCTGTCCTGAAAAGATAATTATTATACTGATATTTATCTTTAAAAATTTTACTAACAATAGTATTCTACAACGAATTAGTATCATATTTGACAAATTAAAGGCTGTTGTTTTTTTGTCCATATATATTTGATGATGTTTGAATTATGAAAGTTAATTGAGTAAATTTTTTAATTATAATTTTTTTATATGTTTGTTAAGTATTTAAAGTATTAATTATTAAAACTTATATGATAATATTTTTCATAATTTTCAAATATGTAAATTTTATTTCAAAAAGCTAAAAAATGCAAGTCGTCTAATTATACGGTTAAAATTAAAAAATTTGAATCTCATAAAGTAAAAAGTATCATATAAATTGAGACATAGAATAGTGCATAAAATAAGTTTAGGTTTATTTTGCTAATTTCATAGAAGGTGCTGCCAACAGATTTTAAGATTTTGCTATTTAAGATTATCAACAATGGGGATAAACCAAAAATTTCTCACTATAAAATTTGGAAAAAAATAAAGTGAAGACTTTTGATATAAACATATATAGAGAGTGCTAGTAATTACTATGATTTTGTATGAAGTTGAGAGTTTAAATGATATTGAAAAAATAGAATAGCTAAATCAATTAGTGATGAAGAAAAAATTAAACACGAAGATGACCCTCCTCTATATTTTTGGTACACAAGATTATTGTTTGGGTAGAATAAATGTAAAGTTCAAGTTTTCTTTTATTACTATTTTTCATTTATATAATTTAGATATTAAAAAATAAAAATATTTAAGAACTTACCTGTAATAGGTTTTAAAAATACTAGACGGTATAAAAAATATTTACACCGTCAATGCATATTAGTTAAACTCTAGAAAATTATGACTTTGACTTTTCAAAAAATATCTCAATTACATCATACTATAACAACTTACATATGTAGAATTACCAAAAATAAATGTACAAGCAATTTTCTTTGTTAATCAATTACATAAAAAAAAAAAAACATTATATATACAATTAATTTTTTTCGCAAAATGTCCTTCTACCTCTTAGTCATGCCTTGCATGTATATACAATGGAAGGTGAAAGGATTGGAGGTACTACTGAGAAGGAAGGTGGTGAGGCGACATGCTACGTGTGCCATGCCATCAAAATGCTAGCATCACGTGAAGTTACGCACCCACTTGGATAACCTTGACGGTGAAGAGGTATGCTTAATCCACTTTATTAACTATAGCCTATGAGGGTATATTTCAAACTAAGGGTGTCAAGTGGGATGGGTCGGGCCAACCCAAAATCGGCCCATTTAATTTAATTGGGTTGTGGGTTGGTTCGGTCCGGATTGGGGTTAGGTGGGCCGGACCGGTTCCAGGTTTAACAGTAAAAATATTGAAAACAACTCTGAACCGGCCCACTTAACCCAACCTGGTTAAACCCACCTAAATCCGGTTAAAAATCGGTTAAATCCGTTTAAAAAAAATAAAAAATCCAATATACACTATATGCACTGCAATTATATACACTATATACACTTCAATATACACTATATACACTACAATTATACAATATATATTTTTTTAAAAATATATAAACAATTACACATATATACGTACCATTCAATATATAATTATATATGACTATACGTACTACTTTAAATAAAACATATACTACAATAGTACAATATATATATATATATATATATATAGTTATATAGTTATATATATAGTTATATACTAATTTATAAAACATATACGCATTTATACGTTAAATATATACGCTTATAGAAGATATATACACATATATACGCATCATTCAATATTTATGTACTACTTGTCTACTTTAAATAAAGCATATACTACAATATATATATATATATATATATATATATATATATATATATATATATATATATAGTTATATACTAATTTATAAAACATATACACATGTATTGTATACGTTAAATATATACTACTTTAGAAGATATATACACATATATACGCACCATTCAATATATATGTACTGCTTTAAATAAAATATATACTACAATATACATATATATATATATATACATCAATATGTATATATATATAGTTACATACCAATTTATAGAACATATACACTTGCATACGTTAAAGATTTACGTCTATAAAAGATATATACACATATATACGCACCATTCAATATATACGTACTACTACTTTAAATAAAGTATATACTACAATATATATATATATATATATATATATATATATATATATATTTACTACTATATATATATTTACTACTATATATATATATACACTTATCTACTAATTTATAAAATATATACACTTGTATACGTTAAAGATATAAGTCTATAGAAGATATAATATATACACATATATACTCACCATTCAATATATATGTACTACTTTAAATAAAATATATATATATATATATACTACAAGATATATATATATACTTGCATACTAATTTATAAAACATATACACATGTATACGTTAAATATACACGTCTATAGAAGATATATACATACCATTCAATATATATGTACTACTTTAAAATTAAATTAACTATTTACTACAATATATATGTATTGCAATATATAGATAGTTATATTATACTAATTTATAAAACATATACACATGTATACGTTAAATATATACGTCTATAGAAGATATATACACACCATTCAATATATATGTACTACTTTAAATAAAATATATACTATTCTACAATATACATTTATATATACTACAATATGTATATATATATATATATATAGTTATATACTAATTTGTAAAACATATACACTTGGATATATTAAATATATACGTTAAATATACATGTGTATAGAAGATATATACAATAATATACAAAACATATACTACTTAATATAATAAATTAATAATACTTGATAGTTAATTAATGAATGTTGAATTTTATTGATTGCAAAATGATCCAAAATTTATAATTTGCATAAATAAAAAATCTACAAATTATGCATCATTTTTTCCAATTCATCCATGTTAATATTAACAGGAACTTGCATAGGATAGTCAAAGTCAACGAGGGCCAACCCATGCATTGGACTTGATTCTGCTGAGTTCTCCCGCGAAGTCATAATTTCTTCAAGTTTCTGCTCGTCATTCAGCTCCGGTTCCATTCCTTGATTTCTTCTTTCTGCTCTAATCCAATCTCTGAGGCAAACTAGAACATTCATTGCATTGCTTCCCAATGAGTGTCGGTTGTCTCCAAGTTGTTGTTGTCCCTGACTAAAGGCGCTCTCTGATATAACGGTTGACATTGGAATGTTCAAGATATCTCTAGCTAATCTTGAAAGCACAGGATATTATGATTCATTATTCCTCCACCAATCCAACGTGTTGATCCGTCGTCTGCGATCCTCTGGCGGAGACCAAAGATAATACTTAAGCTCTTCCTGATAAGTTGATATGTAAGCTCTCTCATCAACACTGTTCCAACAGGGTAAATCATAAAAGGAATCAGGAAAACCATAATGTGCTGACCTTCTAGAAAATGATGGCACCTCGGGAAGATGAGGAGCGACAGTTGGACTGATATGTGTCGGTACATCTAAATCAACTAAATCAGTAAAGTGGTTATATAATTTATCTATGTTAGCATTCGCATCAGACGTAGACATTCACAAATCAGGTTGTACTTGTTCAGAATCATTGTTAGTATTTATTTCTAAGTTACAATAAATAAGAGTACTAAAGTGGCACATAGTATGGTATTTAATGCACGGATTTAGCATAGCACCAACCAAGAAAATAGGGGAAATCGAAAAAAAATATTTTTTAAATTTAGTAAACATGGCACCAACAACATTTTCATAACCTTCTTTATTTTTATATTCTTTGAGCAAACCAGAAATATCGATTATATATCCCAAAATATTACAAACAGTAGGATAATAAGCACCGAAAAATTCAACCGTAGCTACATAATTTTTTTTAAAAAACTTAACAAGATCATTAATTACAACCCAATCAGAATCAAGTAGCATGGAATTGGCAGAATCAGCAAATGAACCACAATATTGGTTAAAAGCTAATGTAATAAGAACTCTATATTTATAACAAGTTTTTAAAAAATCATACGTAGAATTCCATCTAATATCTATTTCCTCAGGCATCAATATCGGTGCAAGTTCATTTTCTTGACATTTAACTTTAAATTCTTTAATTCTCGATCTACGATTATTTCCTTGTATAAAACCAACAGCAAGACAGATTTTTTCAATATAAATCTCAAAAAACTCAAGACCATCTTTTACAATTAAATTATATATGTGACATGCATACTTAATATGAAAAATTTCAGGTAACGGCGGTGATAGCTTAGATTTCGACTTTGTTATAGCAGTCTTGTTGTTAGAAGCGTTATCAAAAGCGATACATAAGATTTTATTTTCGATACCATAAAATGCTGCAACTTTATGTATCGAGTCAGCAATAAATTGTCCAGTATGTTTACGATCTTCATCATATAAAAAAGCAAGAATACATTTTTGCATCACAAAATTACTATCCATCCAGTGACAAGTAACGGTTAAATAATCATTTTTATTTACAGCACGACCAAGATCAGAAGTTAGGGATATTCTACATTGAATATTTTTTAATAATGTAGATAAATAAAAATAATATTCTGAATGAAGTCTAAAAATATCAGACCAACAAGTACTTCTAGGAATACCATTAAACATAGGATTATAAATTGCTTGAATATAATGAATAAAAGCATCAGAAGGAGGAAAACTAAAAGGCAAACAACCTACAACTACCATTTTTGCTATTTCTTTCCGGTCCCTTAATTTATTATACTTCTTCGTTACGTGACCGGCTGTTGGCTCAATTCTATTTTGTGTGGGCCCACCAACAGCCTCACCACCTTGTGCAATTTTCAATTCTCTTTCGTGGTTTTCAGCTAAATGTCTCATTAACGTACCAGTACCCTCTTGCTTGCCTCCTTTTTTATGCTTATATATTTTTTGACAAATATTGCATTGCACCTTAGTATCTGATATACGTTCAAAAAATTTCCATGCAACACTAGTTTGTTTACGAGCTCTTAGGGCATGGGGAGAACGGGGAGGGAGATTAACCGATTCGGATCTAACGTTAGTATTTCCTACTTCGGGTGTCTCACCAATATTTTCATCATCTTCATCTAAATCAACCGCATCTACTTCATTTTTTTCTTCTATACCGTAATTTTCCTAAACTCCTAAATAATCCATATCGTGAGCACCTATACCTATTTCTTCTTCAAAAGGTTGACTAAGTGGTACCGGAGGCGAAGGCACACGGGTATATCTAGTACTTAAAGTACCTATACCGCTAGTAATTCACTTTTTGCTACCACTACCACTTCTGGAACAAATTTTTTTGACACTTTTACCGAAGTTTCTTAATTTATCCATAGTATAAATCAAACTAAAAAATATTCAAAATACACAAAAAGTAATAAAAATAAATATTCAACAATTAATACACTAATTAAAAATTAAAAGTAAGAGATGGAACGACAATACCAAATTTTGAAAGTATCCGAAGGTTGCGACTTTAGAAACTTTCACTAGTTCTTAGTAATCGCAAAATTAAAAAAAATCAAAGTGAGTACTTTAGAAATTAAATATATAGAATATTTGAGAATTGAGAAATGAGATTTGAGAGAGAATAAGGTTTGAGACTTGAGAGAATGAAAAATTGTATGAAAAATAATTTGAAAGTGTAAGGTATTTGTAGAATTTTTTTTGAGGTTAAAAAATAATTTTAAATGAAAAAAACTTTTTTTTTTAATATTTGGGCCAAAATTAGCCGTTATAGCCGTTGGGTCAACGGCTAGTTTGGCCCAATTTACCAAAATCTTAAATAAAAAAATAATTTAAATAAGCTTATTTGGGTCGGGCCGGGCCGGTTAACTGACGGGCCCTAACCGGGTTGGGTCCGTTCCGAGTTAATCGAGCCCAAATTCAAAATCAAATCGGACCGGAACCCAGGCCCTTAAAGCCCTTGGGTTTACTGGGCCAGGTCAAATCGGTCCGATTTTCTTTAATGGGCTTACTGATGTGGCATGCTTCATGGATCAAAAAAGATAATTTATCTTTTTTGTGGGTTTTTGAAGTTTTCTTCTATTTTCCTCCTATTTTTTAATTAAAGAATTAATCATATACTAAATTTCATTAAATTACATAGCAATCACAGTTTTCTTTTTGGTAATACTATTAGCTATGTACTACTATTAATTATGTATTAAATTTCCGTTACTACCATTTATTACTTTTCCTTAAACCCCCTTTCTACCTTTCATCTCTACGGTTTTTTTTTTTTTTTAAAAGATATTCATCCCTCCTCCTAATTACCATAATTTATTATCATTCAAGAATTTTTTATTTTTCCATATTTTTCAAACGTATTCTTCTATCATGATTACACATAATGTAACAATTCTTTTTCCAATAATTCTTTCTTAATTTATTGTAAATGCACCATTTTTCGCTGAATTTCAATCACGAAAAAGAAAGTGAATGCACGAACCAATCAAATGCTGCCACGTGTTAAATAATTTAATTTTGTATTTTATTTATATTTTTTAATAAAGTTTTTCTTTTTATTTTAATTATCACCCCAACCCACCTCCTTCCCCTACCCCCACCCCGTCCAACATCTCCTTCCCCATTCCCGTCCAACAACTTTCCTCCACCCCCACCCCTATCCTGTTGGTGATTGCTCCATTTTTCTTTGGTTCTAATTTCATGTTTATGTTAATTTTGTATTGCTTTCTAATTTTGTATTGATTTTTTTTTTTTTTGTGATTGTGTAATGATAGTTCAAAACTCCATTAAAATGGAGCTTTATAGTTCTTCTAAGAGGATATATATTGGGTTTTATAAAATTGTTCAAAATATATATAAAAAAAATTAAAATAAGAATTTGAAATTGAAGAGAGTAAACATGGTGATGGTAGAGTTATGGTGAGTTGAGTTATAGTGATGATTGAGAGGATTGAGGAGAAAGAGAGCTACGGTGATAATGATGTTATTGTTGTTGATGGAGAAGAAGGTGTCAATGGGGAAGAAGACAAGGGAGTGGGGGTATGAGATAATTTTAAAAAGTAAATAAATATTATTTTTTTTAAAAGAAAATAATTATATACCAAATTATTTATACGTGACAGCTTTTAATTGGTCAATAAAAGTCAATTTTGAGACTTTCACGCACAACTTGCGCGTGTATACACGCAGCGGATCAAAATAGTGTATTTGCAATTATTTAAATAAAATTCGTGGGGTAATAAGTCGAAAGTAAAGTTTAGATGTCTTTTTGAAAAAATCGGCCAACATCAGAGGGGTCTTTATGTATTTTCTCAATAATTTTTCATCTTTTTAATGACATTTTGATAATACTATTAATTAATTTTTCTTAATCCCTTCTTTTTTTCTTTTCCTTCTGTTAGGTTTTAATAAGTTTCTTTAAATTACTCCTTTCCCCTTCTAATTTATCTTTTTTTTTCATGATTATAAAATTGGTGATACTATTAATCTTCATTTTTTAAAAAATTGTACTTTTTTCTTGAATTGTTCGTCTAAATAACTTCTACTACAATTAACACATTTAATGCTCATTCAATTATAATTATTCCAATGTACATTGATTTTTTTATCATACATGTTATGTTATTTATTATTTTGATTACTATAATAAATACTAAGACACATCTTTTTCATTGCATAACTTTCTCCCTTTTTATGACATGATTTTCTTCACTTATATTCTTAGTTGTTTTGTTATCATTTCTCTCTTTTTAATTTCGTTTGAAACTCTTTCTTTTAATTCGCCTTCCTTTTTGTTGCTTGTTTCTTCCTATGATATTTTTTTTTTTATCTAATTACAAATTTAGTATGCAATTTTGGTGTATAATTTTTATAGGTTTGTAAGTGAAAGACCATCGCATATGCCCTTATTTTCAGTAGAAGTATTCATCGAATTTAAGCTTGATGAGTGTGATATAATTAGATACATAATTATTAGTTTTTATTATTTTAGTTTGTTGAAAATTTGTATGTAGCTAAAGCTTATAGTGTGAATTAGAAATGTAACAACGCAAGTTAAAAATGCCTTACTTTTAAGAGGCATTCTCTATGATTTTTCCAAATTGTGGAAGACCATGGTATATGACTTTATTTGTGAGGAGTATTCATTGAATTTAACCTTGATGAGTACGCTATTATTAGAGAAATAATTTTATATATATATACACACACACACTACTTTAGTTAGTTTCAAAGTGTGTACGTAGTTATAGTGTGAATTAGAATGCAACAATTTACTTTTTCATGAGTTAAAAATGTCTTATTTTAAAAAGCCAATCACTACAATATCTTCAAATTGTATATGATTCTCCTTTTGGCTTTGAATATGTGGATTTCATACTTTGTTTTTAACTTTTTTCTTGAAAAGTAAAGAAAAAGTGATGATGTGTATTGCAATGATAGGAGAAAGGAGTAATTAACTTAGGTAACTCAATGAAGTAATGATGGTTTCTAATTTCTGGAGGAATAGAAGAGTATGAGTACGAAAAAAAACTAAAAGTATAAGCCATGATAAATAGACATGAAAAAAGTTATAAAATGGTAGATAAGCAAGAAAAAGAAAAAAAAAGGAAGAAGAGAAAAGAGGGATTCCTTCTTTAGAATATAAGGGGATTTTTTAAGGAAAAAAAGTAATGAAAATATGATGGTCAGAAAATACTTTTTTGTTATATTATTAATATTTTGAAACTAAAGTTCTTAAAAATATTTACTATAAAAATCTTAAGAAAATAATTATAAAAGGAAGATTAAAGTTTGGAGTTTACAACTATTTCTTTTTAAGTAGAAATGCATAGAATTTAAACCCTTTTAGTTAGAAATGCGTAGAATTTTTAAAGTAAAAAAAAAAAAAAGATTAAAAGTATATTTTTGGAATAATGTTACTATAGCAATAGCATTATTTTTAATATTTTAATATTAAATTTTTTTTATTATTAATATAACCGTATGAAGCACGGTCAAGTACGCTAATTTAAGATAATAATAGTCTTTGTGAAAAGACCGCCTTGACATTGTTTCCTTAATATTAATTATACTAGACTATCTAATAACCAATCTTTTCCACTACATACGCAATGTAAGATTCAGAATTTATGGTAGGTGTTTGGATATGAATTTGCTGATTTCTTTTTCAAAAGATAATATTTTCCTCGTGTTTAACTATAAATTTTGAAGCTCAAATTTGAAAAATTAAGTTTATGATGTAGTAACTTCTGAAACGAAATTGTGTTTAAACTTGCATTTTACTTGAAAAAAATTAAAATTTTATAAGTGGAAGTCCAAAAATACAAAAACTAGCCTAAGTTCATCATTGGAAACTTGAGAATACTTAATATTTCATGGTCAAAGAGATCTGAAAAATTAAATTTTCAAATATACTCCAAAATCTAATATAAGTAAATTTTGTGCTATAATCCTTTTTATTTTTCAAATATACTCCAAAATCTAATATAAGTAAATTTTGTGCTATAATCCTTTTTATCGGATAGAAATTGATATCTCATGATCCTGAAGTGATCTTATTTCTTTTTAATATTGAAGTAAATAACCATAACAAATGGAGATAATGATGGCCAAACCCCAGCTCAATTTAAAACAGGAGATAATGATGGCCAAACACCAGCTCAATTTAAAACAAGATATTGAAATTGAAATTGTGTTTAAATATGCATTTAAAAAATACTGAAATTTATGAGATTTACTTGAAAAGCTCAATTTCAAGTTGAAGTGAAAAAATCGAATATAAGAAAACAACCTTTTCTTGAAAAAAGCAGGCAAATTGTACGTCCAAATGAGTCTTTAGGTTCTGGATTTTGTGTCAAAATCATTTTTATTTGCTAAGTTCCAAATAAATTATTTATTTATATTAAGTGAGAATTTTAAAACAAATACAAAATTTGAAGTGTGAATAAGAATTATGTGTTTTATTGAACCTAAAACTTAAACAGTGGTTGTGTCTCTATTTATATGGCATCTCAAATTTTTATCACAAAATTGTTTGATCCAATTAATTTGAATTTGCACTCATTAAAAAGCTTAGACACCTTTTTAATCAAATGGTTATACTCTAGTGAGAAATCCAAATCATTACGTACAGTTGTGGCATGAAATTCGCAATAAAATAATAAGTTAAATATATTTTTGATCATTAAATTTAAAATATTTGAAGATGTTTTAGAATACATAAAAATAACTCCAACATATTCTGAGTGTAAATCATTGCCTGTAGTTTATAGAGCATAAGTTAGTTTTTGGAAAGTCTGAGCTAATTAGTTTTAGCTAGGGGTGGGCGTTCGGTCTGATTGTTTAATATCGGTTCGATTTATCGGTTTTCGAATTGATAAAAATGACAACCCTAACCAAACCGAAAGAAAATCAGTTTGGTTCGATTTCTTCAAATTCTGTTCGGTTATTTCGAATTTTTATTTCGGTTTGAAATATTAAAGTAGAAAGCCTCTCTTTTTCATAATTGAGTATTTAAAATTGATGATTTTTTTTAAGAAAAATATTTTTTTTCAAATCTATTTTTCATTTCCAAATATAAATAACTATAAGTAACTCAATGAAATGAAATAACGTCATCAAGTTCTTTATATCTTGTTCTTTCTTTCATATTTCTGCTAACAACAACTTACTCATGATGGCTAAAACTTAATATTATTATATAATTTGACCAATTGGCCTACATAACTAAAAAATAAAATACATAAAACTATTGAGAGAAAATCTTCCCCCTAAACTAGACTCGTAAATGACTACATTGTGGATACTACTGTGTTATTATATGAGAAGGAGGGGTCTTCTATTTACAGAGTTCCAAGATCTTTCCAATCCAAAATCTTTCGTATTGAAAAGAGGTTTGCCAAATATGAAAAATTTAATATTTTCGTGAAACATAAAAGCAATTATGCTATTACTTTTATTTTCTTTATACACAAAAGCCCTAACAAATGTTTGATACAATCTTTTTCTAGGTTTGCCAGTCCTAACTACATTAGGTTTTGCCCGATTATAAATAGGGATTCGAGCAATTTCCATGTTGTGAGAACGTGTGACAAGTTGTGGTCTTATGGACAACAATTCGAGTTTATGAATAAAATAATTTCGTTAAGATTTTTCTCTCAACTTGTGCTGATCATAATGAAGTCTATTTGTGGTATAAACAATAGTGGTTCTCTCAGAAGTGTTACTCAGTATTACAAGGATTTTTCTCAGGTTGCGTACGTGAGAGATTGTTATTCGGATCAGCATACATGTGTTAACATAGAGAATGATGAGGTAATAGCCTGCGCTCTTCAGGAGAAACTATCACGGCTTTCACTCCAGGAATCGATAGGATCAAAATCCAAAGCGTCATGGAAGAATTGCAGTTTTGCTCTTGATGACAATGAGGATGATACAAATACAGTTACATCATCGTTCAATCGGAGCATAGAAGGCTGATGGAGAGGTTGAAAGTATATGATGTAATCTAGCGAAAAGTCTCTGGATATGGCAACTGTCAATTCAGGGCATTTTCAGACCAAATATATGGCAGTAGTGAGCATCACGAACTTATGAGGAACAAGTTGTCAAACAACTTGAGTCACATAAAGAGTTGTATGAAGGTTTTGTTCCAATGGACTACGATAAATACGTGAAGAAGATGATCAAGTGTGGCGAATGGAGTGATCATGTAACATTGCAAGCTGCTGCAGATTTATATGGTGTTAAGATATTTGTCATTACATCGTTGAAGGACACATGATACATTGAGATTCTTCCAGGAAGTTACAAGTCGAACAAAACCATTTTGTTGAGTTTTCAGGCTAAGTGCACTACAATTCAATCTATTCACAAGCAGATCATCTTGTTGGAGAAACAAGAAAGAGTACAAAATGGTGGTGGATTGCTATATTGATATTCTTCTACACCCTAGGCCTATTTAATTTGTTCATGTAATAATAATTCTACTTATCTACTAACTAATCTTTTCCACTGTATATGCATCGTAAGATCCAGGATTTATACAAGGCGTTTGGACTTTGAATTTGATTATCCAAAAATAATATTTCTCTCCTGTTTGGTTATAGATTTTGAAGTTGAAATTTGAAATATTAAGTTTTTGAAGTAGTCATTTCTAGAATTTGAAGTTGTGTGTTTGAACATGTCTTTTACTTGAAAAAAATTTAAAATTTGGTGAGTGGAATTTCCAGAAGCACAAAAACTGGCCTGTGCCCATCTTTGGAAACTTAAAAATATTTTTAAAGTTTCATGGCCAAACTCTAGCTTCAAGTTAAGTTGAGAAAAGATACTGAGATTGAAATTGTGTATAGATATACATTTTATTTGAATTTTCTTATTTTTTTTTTTGGAAATTTGTGAGATTTACTTGAAAAACTGGATTTCAAGTTTAAGTGAAAGAAATTGAATACAACCAAAAAAGCAGAAAATTTGTATATCCAAACGAGTCCTTAAGTTTATTGATTTGGACTAATAATCATTTTTACTTACCGAGTATAAGATGAATTATTTATGCACATTAAATAAGAATTTTAACACAAATAAAAGGTTTGAAGTCTGAATCAAAACTAAAACGGTGGTTGTGCCTCTATGTATATGGCTTTTCAAAAATTATACGATCCGATTAATTTAAATTCGCAACAACTGAAGTCATTAGAAAGATTAGACACTTTCAAACTTAAATTCGAAAACTCTAGTGAAACATCCAAATTATCACGCATAGTTAACGTATGAAATTCGCAAAAAAATCATAGTGTAAGTGTGTTTTTAATCATTAACTCTAAAATATTTGGAGAAGTTTTGGAATAACACAAAAACTAACTCTAAAATATTCGGACTGTAAATTATTACCCACAGGGCATAAGTTAGGTTTTGTAAAATCTTTCAGCTAAATTTTGCATCTAAAGCAAAGAGTCATAAAGTGTATCATAGTTACTTTGTAAATTATTTCCCATGATTCATAAATTGTTATTTTAATTTCCAAGCATTTTTTTAAGTTAATGTCAATTTTAAAAATTTTTGTTAAGTGGGAAAAATAATTCAAGAACTAACACTTTGGGACACTATGCATAATTTCCTCTTCAGGCGGTCACGCAGGAATTAGGCCCTTTTGCTATTCAAATAATGTTTGTGATATAATCTTTCATATTCAACTATTCCACCACCGCGTATACAAACTAAATTAGGAATAAGTTTTCTAGTCCAGAATGTTAAGTCCTTAATTTTGATGATTGACAAATCGTATGTAAATTCGATGTTGGGACCTGTTTCCTGAAGATTTTATGATGACAAAACTGCTACCACTTAGGAAACAGGTTGGGCTCACCTGTTACTATCACGGTCAACTGTCATAACTGACACAATAAGTTTTACTTTTTCTTGTAAAAATAATAAAAGTAAGCATAGTTACTTTTACTTTTCTTGAAATGAAAATGTAAAACTTTTTCATATTTGGCTAACCTCTTTCTTGGAGGAAAGGTTTTGAAACTCTATAAATAGAAGACCCTTCTTCTCATATCATAACACAACAACATCCACAATGTAGTCGTGTAAAGAGTTTTGTTTAGGAGGAGATTTTCTCCCAATAGTTTTTATATTTTCCATTATTAGTTTTTCATATGTAGGTCATTTGACCGAATTATATTAATAATATGTCTTTTTAGTATATTTTTACTTGTCATCTGAATTATTACCGTCTTGGTTTGCAAATTATAAGCTTCTGCATGATGTCCTCTCAAATTCGAACCCAACAAGTGGTATCAGAGCCTATGGTTCAAAGATCTAGTGGTTTGGTAAAACGAGGTTGAAGACAAATTCAAGGCAGCTCAAAAACAATTGCAACCAATTTGATGATAATAAAGATATATGTCCAAAAAAGCGATAAGTGGAGAAAAAAATTTCAAACAAAATTTCAATGATCCTGCTGCTAATCCATCTTTAAAATCAATATCAATTTTCAACCCATGTTTATGGGCTCCAATTTTCAACCCATACTTGCTTTAACGCTTGGGCTCCTTTCAACTCATGTATTTACTTTTAACGCATGAGCTCTACTTTTAACCTGTGCTCACTTCCACTTTCAACCTTGTTTACTTATAGCACAGGGCTCCAATAATATCAACCCGTAATTTTATTTTTAATGCATAAGACTCCAATTTTAACCCATATCAATTTTTAATCATGGTAAGTAGCAGTGATATAGGAAGATCATGTGAAGAAGGAGGATCAAGAATCTTTTGGTAGAAAATCAAGCCAAAAAAGAGAGATTTGTTAGGGTTTTTGCCCTGATTTTCTTACCAAAATTAAGTTTACTTTTTCTTGTAAAGAAAATAAAAGTAACCATAATTACTTTTACTTTTCTTGAAAGGAAAATATAAAATTTTTTCATACTTGGCTAAAGGTTTTGAAACTCTACAAATAGAAGACCCCTTTTCTCATATCATAACACAATACCATCCACAATATAGTCGTTTAAAGAGTTTTGTTTAGGGGAGATTTTCTTCCAAAAGTTTTTATGTTTTTCATTATTAGTTTTTCATATGTAGGTCGTTTGACCAAATTATATTAATAATATGTCTTTTTTGTATATTTTTACTTGTCATCTGAATTATTACCATCTTGGTTTGCAAACTATAAGCTTCCACATGACGCCCTTTCAAGTTCTAACCTAACGCCTTTTTGCCTCAATCAATGGGATCTCTCCTAGATTTTCTTGTGTCATACTACATATTTCTCATCCTTCTCAATAAGAAAATCAATGCTTTCATATTCTCACAATAAAATATCTTTCTGAAGCTGTGAATCAAAGACTACACTTTGCAATAGAGAACTGATTGTTCATCGAGTTATATTTTTACTTTCTTATTGTAGTTGAGTCTTTGTTTATTGTTCTTAAATGTTTGCCTATATTTTCTTATGATTTGTCGTAGGTGTTGAGGTGAAAACCTTTCTGTTGTAATCATCTAGAGGTAGGTGATTATTCAGGCTAGAGTTAGCTTGGTATGTCCAGTTAGAGTTAACAAGAGGTTGAAGAAGTAAAGTTACTGCTTGTGTTTCCTTGTAATAGAATTATTGCTAGAAACAAAGGATTAGAGGGTTAATCCTTGGAGTCTTTATTCAAGAATTTTCTTGGATATAGTGGAACTTTGAAATCCTAAAGGCAGGTCGTGATTTTTTCTCCCTTGAACAAGGAATTTCCACATAAAAAATCTTTTGTCTGCTATTTATCTTTTTGTGCACTTTCATTGTTCCATCTTTCTAGTACTCGCTGTGTGAGTTCATCTGGGAACAGACCCCTAAGTTGTGGAGCAACCCACTGCAACTCTTCACTAACTAAATAGGATTAGGAATAATATAAGAATAGGCTTTTTTGGTCCTAATTAGTTTTGCATGATTATAAATAAGTATGCTATAACTATTTTCATATTGTGATAAAAGGTGAAAAGTTGGGGAGAACTGTTCGAGTTTATGAAAAAAATATTTTCATTAAGATTTCTCTCCCAAGTTTGAAGTTTTTTAATTCTACTTTCTTTAATTCAAAGGAATTTATATTGATCATAATAAGGACTGTTTTGTGGTATAATTAATGGTGACTCTCTCAGAAGTGTTACTCAGTATTACAAGGATTTTTCTCAGGTTGGGTACGTGAGAAAATATATTTTGATCATCCTACACATGTTAACATCAAGAATGATGAGGTAATTGTCCATGCTCTTCAATAGGAACTATCAAGACTTCCACTCGAGGAATCGATAGGATCAAAATCCAAAGCGTCATGAAGGAATTGCAATTTTTCTCTTGATAAAACTGAGGATGATACAAAATATTTACATCATCTATATGATGTAGTCGAACGTAATGGTTCTGGAGATGGAAACTGTCACTTTCGAGTACTATCAAACCAACTATATGGCAGTAGTGAGCATCATGAATTTATGAGGGAATAAGTAGTTAAACAACTCAAGTTGTATGAAGGTTATGTTCCAGTGGTGTATGATGAATACGTAAAGAAAATGATCAAGTATGGCGAATGGGGTGATCATGTAACATTGCAAGCTGGTGCAGATTTGTATAGCGTTAAGATATTTGTCATTGCATCATTTAGGACACTTGCTATATTGAGATTCTTCCATGAAGTTACTAGTCGAATAGAATCATTATTTTCAGATTTTGGGCTGAAATGCACTACTATTCAATCTATCCACAAGGAGAGTGTTAGAGTACGCCTTACTGGTTTACTTCTTTTATACTAATAGTTGCTTATCAATAAAACAGGTAGTCTAACGTGTTTCAATCCAACTAAGACAGTAAGTAAATAACACAGTGATTTTCACATGGTAAACACCCGGCTCAAAGAGGTGAAAAAAACCATGACGTGTACCTCTATAGGATTTAACCCCAACTTCACTAGAACACTTGAGCTTCAACAATCAACAAACTACAAGGCTCTTGTAAACTAAGAATTAAACTTTAACTCCTATTTATACAAAACATATCAACCTTCCCAAGGTAAGTGTTCCCAAGTCTTCGAGTTTCCCAACATAAAGACAATAATCCTACCTCAATTTATACTCCACTGAGACTAGAATTAAAATAACAATATAACTCAAAACTAATCATAATACATAAAGTCTAAGACACCTGAACTCTAAATAATAGGAACATTTCTAACTGTGACTTCTTCAAGATGGTGAACAGCACAAAATTTGCTAATGTGTTGTTGTCTTTGTAAGTATGTGAGTGACTGTTAACAACCACTCTCTAAATAGTCCTTCATATCGTCAGTCTTCTATATTCCATTTGACTCTTCCACTCATCAGTGTTTGTTGTTTATTCAAAGTCCTTCTTCAAGTCAATTTGTTTGACTAGGTAGAACTCCTTCAACAAATCAAAGTCAAGTGTAGAGTTTTACTTGTCCTTAAACTCTTTGTCACCCGTGATTAATATTGTGAGTATATCAGAAAAGCTAATCCATTTCTTACTTCAAGCGATCATGTGTGTACCTACTAGTGAGATCTGAACCCTGTCTTCATGTTATTGGACCATCTTGAGTAACATATTTCATTCATATGTCAATCATTAAAACATCATTGATCTAATAAATTCTCTTTTTTTATGATGACAAACCACTGTCTTGATGCAACCACCCTGAAACACTTAGTCAAGCGAAGGCACTAGAAAGAAACAAATTAGTCATTAGGTTATAAACATTTGCACAACTCACCTTCCCCCCTCTTAACATCATTGTAAAGTTAGTTCAAGATAATCTAAGGCTATAAATAAACGTCTAATAATCCATGGCAACTGGGTCTATCACTAAGACAAGTAGAACATGAAAAAAGACAAATAATGCATAAAAGTGTACAAATATTAAGGTTAACGAGCAAAAGAAGCCATTTCATAAAACTACAACACATGATAACATGTAATCTTTTCAAAAACACCAAGATGAAATAGCTATAAAGAAATAATCCTAGGGTTCTAAAATTTGGTGGAGGTGGAAGGAACAGAAGGAAGCAACTGGGTCAACCTGGGAACAGTTTTAACATCTTTAGCGCATTCGCAAGCAAGATTATCCTGAAAAGAATCGATTTTGGCAAAAAAGATTGCTCTCTCAGCCTCATGAGCAGCCCAAGCTGTTACTAGTTCAACATCCTTCTCAGCATTTAGTAACAGCCCGTAGCATTCTAGACTTAATACCACTCTTAGTAGTATTCATAGAGAACTTACAACCTGAAATTTTCTAAGTGATAAAAGACTTAGTCATATTTTGAACCCTTAAATTCAATGATTTTTAAATTGATCTTCCCAACCCAAGACGTATATTTTTGAGTTGATTCATGTTCATAGGTGTAAAAAGGATGTCTAAAAAAAGTTTCAAATTTTTTGGATGAAGTTTGGGACGTGTTTGGATTTCAAAAATAGTGGGTCACCACGATTTCACCGCGTCGTGGTGCCAATAGCGATGAGCCACTTGGCCCATCGTGGTGAGGTTCCAAAATGAGTTTCAGTTGTGAATTTAAATTTCGAAGGGCAGTCTCGTCTTTTTTTCATAGCCCCAAATCGTGATAACAGTAGATTAACTCGATATGCCCAAAATTACTTAATTTCTCTCAAGAACTAAACCCTAACTATTCCCCAAAGATCAAGAATTCAATCTCTAAGCTCAAGATTTTAAGAAAAGAGTTAAGATTAGGGTTCTGATCTACAAACTAAACAACATAAGGTATGTGGGACTATCCTTAAACTCCATGGGCATGAATTTTATCGTTTTATCAAGTGTAAGGGTTTATAATCATGTTGCAAACTAAGGGTTTGAATATTGATTCAAAAAGAATGTCATGAAATCATTTTGATGAAAGTATATATTTATATATATATATATATATATTGTATTGAACTTTTTTTCATGGAAATTGAATCATAGTCCCTTATGTTTATATGTTTGCAATTTTGAGAAGTTTAATTAAGAGCATGAACAACAAATTCCCTCTCTTGTTATGAAACATAGTGTCTATTTGTACTGTGAGTGATTTTGAATACATGAACTAAGGTTTGAAAGTAAGTTCCTTAACATCATGGTGTTTGGCATAGTTTATGATGTGATAAGAGGGAATTTTCTTACCATAACTATACTCTTTGCATTTAAAGAGAAGAATTACATATTTTGAATTAGATGGTGTACATGATTGCCAGATAGAAAAGAACGCCCGGGCCTTCATAGTTCTGGATGCTCATTGCGTCCAGGGCCTCAGTTTGGGTCGTGAAAAACTTGGTGTCAGAGCATAGTTCATGGTCCCTGGGTGTCTGCAAACTTGCGTTGTCAAGCATTTCAATAGTGCAGTACAAGGTGACCATGTCAAAGTTCTCAATTCACATGAAATTCTTTCTTTTAAACACAAGAACACACTTATATCAAGAACAACCCTCTCAACAATTTCAAATCATGATCAAATGCCACAATATTACGAAAAACATCTCCCAAAACCATAATATTTAATTCGATATACGAGAGGGAGTTCATAATTTATGCTCTCAAACAATCTTAAATCTCAAATTCCATACATACACGTATACATGTAAATCGATTTAGGGGATAGGACCGCAAGGTCAAAACAATAGTAACATTGAAACTTTCAAAATACATAATCAATAATATAGTTTTCAAAACCCCCATAAAATACATGCATCAAAACCTTAAAATCATGCTCTAATGGTTTTAAGCCCATGTAGTTTTTAGAATAAACCCCACGTACCTCTATTTCGGAAAATAATGGATGATTCTTGATGCCCACGGCTTGGGGATTCCAAATCTCCAATTTGTTTTAAAACCCATGATTGAATCTTGATTTATTTGGGAATGTTGTTTGAAACCCTAGGGAGAGTTCTTGAGAGAATTTGATAGAAGTGAATGTATTTTGGGATTAAATCCTTATTTAAGAAGATTGGGGCATTGAAAATACCCAAAATACCCTTAATGAAATGGACAAGGATGTTGAAAATAGGCTGGGCGCGATATCCAGGGTGGTGCCCTGCCCAGAGCACCGGAGTAACCAGGGTGTCGCCCGCCTTATAGCGGTGTAATTACCTGGGCGGCGCCCCACTTACAGCGGCGGGGTACACCAGGAGACACCCCTTTATTGCCCTGAGCTACTGGAATTGAACACCAAACATGCCCTTAGGCTCGTCTAAAAATTCTGAAACTCACCCGGAGTGTACTACGACTTTGCCCCATCATAACGCAATAAGAAAATCTAAAATCAGAGGTCGGAAAGGTCAAAAATAAAATCTCCAAAGATTGAGAGTTAAAAATGAAACTAAGTCTCTTTGAAACTTAGAAAAATTTTCAAGTTTTCAACTCTATAAGTATGCTACTAGGTGATAACATATGGAGGATTTCTTGCGGGGTGGTTACAACGATGATTCGATTTCCAGTTCAAAAATGCAGGGTGTTACATTTTCTCCCCCTTGGGATCATTCGTCCCCGAATGATGGGTAGGAATTTGTTGACGCTTAAAGGTATGCAATAACAAGGACATAATGTGTCCTCTAAGAAAGATATATCCGATCTAAAATATTTAAACTTCTATCATGAAACTAAATTCCGAGCTGACTTGACTTTACTTGCTTCAAGAAGCTGATTTATACTGAGAGTTTAGGATTCTCTTAAAGTGTTCATGATCCAATTATACATATTGAATTGAGAAATGATAACTCATGAAAGTACGAATCATGAGACAACCAGACTTAGGTTGTACAAGGGTATTACACTGTCTGAGCTAAAGTACTTAGAAATTTTGAGATTATGCGCTGAACTTTTATGCACCGAGCCATGACCAAATAGATGAATCTGATACATGATGCTTGGAATAAACTGAATTCATAATTTACATGGATGGAATAGATTATATCCTGGGATGGCCATATGCATGAGACTTCGGATAGTAGGACCGCGTGAAAAAGTGGAAAACCACAGTAACTGATTAGCCTAACTGTCAAACTGAATTGCTGGCTATACAGATTGAATTACACTGGACACTTATACTTAACTGGAGTATCTCTTCAACACCCTTTCTATAGAAGTTCTAGTAGCCTTAGAAAGCAAGGGATCTTAGGCATGAGTTACACAAGACATCCAACTAGGGAATCACAACAATGACATTACTCTTTAACATGGGATATAGACACATAACTCATAAACTAGGATAGAATTACCACTCCTTAAGCAAACTTACTTCTTACTTTCAGGTTATCCGCACTTCTAAAATACTTTCTCAAATATACTTTTCCCCTTAAATATCATGCTCATTGATTCCACTTATTTTCCTCACATGGACGCTAATATCTTCATCTACTAATGTCTAAACTGAACTAAATCTCCTCACTATCTTCAAGCCTAACTCAAACCATAAGACACACCACATAATACTATAGTACTAGTCTGAATCATAAATTCAGTATACCCTGCATTTCACAATTCCTTATCTCATGCATAATTCTTATTACCATGCCCACAATCACCTTCAACTTCAGATTAGACATTCACAAACACTCAAAGCATCCATCCATATGTATACAAACATGACATTCAAGCCTATATTCTTACCCACATATGCACTTCTAAACAAAAACTCATAAAGCACCTTCCTCATATTCTCTAATACTTTTATCCATAACAACTTCCCTGCACTTTTTAGATGATATACCTAAAATATTCTCAACTAACCAAGTCATACATGAAACTTCATCTCAATTTTTTTTTCAAACTTATAGACTTGGACTCAATCTTACTCCATAATTACTGCCTTAGCTCAAATAAGCACACAACCATCTTTCATTAACAAGAAATGTTTACTCTCTCCCATCTAGAAAATTGTTCATCATCACTATCTCGACCTAAGAGAAAGGTCACTAAAAAGTGGGAATATCAGGATCCGAAACATGAAGGGAGTACTAAGCATAACTTGATACCCTTCTAAGGCCTGAGGAATAGAGCACTCACGGCATGGACTCATTAAAGAGATCTAATCTGAGGACATACCTGATATAAAATCTGATTTTTTTCACTGATCGTTAAGAGTATAACATGCGTACAAGAGTCATGGACTGCATGACCTAAATTTTGGAGCTCATAACTTACGTAAAGTGATTCTGACTGTTGCACCAACTGGGAACTCATCATACTAGGAGCTAGGAGAGTACATGATTCCCTATCATATTCATGAATACAAACTATGATCGTGGAGCTGAAACATAAAGCATGAGTATTTATCAAAATAACTGAAGCAAACTGCTGAAATAAGAATAGATTGATCATCACTTTTCTCACGGCTATTCCACCACCTACTGGCACAATAATTAGAATTTGAATTCTTGACTTGGTTACTCATTCTATCATCTCTCCTTTAGATTCAAGCCACCACCCTGAGTCTATGAACCACTGTATACACGCTGGTATAAACTGAAATCACTCTACTCTATAGTCTGGCATATACAATATGCATAAAACTAAACTTACTCTGAAAGATGGTATCTTCGTGTATAACACCCAATACTAATATCTCCTTCTAAGATTCAACCCTTAGGCTTCTATAGCCACAAAAGTTGTCATATAACAACTTAAACATTCACTAACTTAGATTCTAACACTAAACATGGATATCATCAACCTCCAACACATCATACTTCTTCCGTCATAGTCTACCGGTATCACATCTCAAAAATTATATCTCTCCTCTAAACCATGAGAATCAAAATCATACTTAAAAAGGTTCAACATCCTTAATCATAACTCCATAACTTAGCTATCACGAACATTACATATTATTTAACTAGTCTTTCTCCACCTAGAAACTCAATGGTACTACTAATCCCCATAGCATGTGATGATCCTAAAAAATAACACAACCCCATAGCACCTTGGGCGTACTTCTACATCATACTTACAACACCATACTTGATTTTGAATCAAATAAACTTAAGCTCTGGTATACACTGTTCAAGCCCACTAGGTTATTTTCACACAACTAACATCTACCATGTTATTCATTATACCTACCTTGATCACCATCTACTATTTCAACTTAGTGTCTATTTCTAGCTACGAAGAACCACAACTTCACACAATATTCTTACATGCCAAACATCTTAAAACATTAATCCACCAAAACTTCATAACAGTAAGGATCAATCACAATCCTATGATCTATCTTATTTAAAACCCATTAATACGTCCTCCTTCTACACAACATTACTATCTACCCTTTATACAACTAAAATTAGGACAAAGCTCTAAAAGTCTCAATTAAACTCCATTTTACAATCTCAGGGGCATCTAATTCAACAACACTTCTCTACCAAGTACCTTCATCAATAAACTATACCTTCCTTGATCAGAACAAACACCGTCAACAACTCTTTCATACTTCAAGCAAACAACAATTCACCTTAACTAATAACTCCCTCTCTACCTTCTACTAAAATAACACACAAGGATGTATCACTCCATTGCTAACTCACCCTTATGCAAAAAGATTCGGCTATACATAAATTCAACAAATTGCCTTTACCACTTTTCTTGCTTTTAGGCCTCTAAACCCCCAGTTCCAACCAACACAAGAACAATAAGATAAACAAGAAGTTACTAGTGAATTGAAATAGGCCTCACACGGCTTCACTAGATTTTGATTTGTCAAAAACACCATGATGACAAGATTATATATTACAAGAAATAGAAAATTGACACACAATGTTCAATGATCTGAAGAATAAACATCTTACTCTGTATAAATAAAAATATCTGAGTCAAACACCTCCCCCACAGACTACTATTCAATCCACACATGCTGCTAGCTACCGCATTAGTCTACCACTATAGAGAGGTAAATCTTTCTCAAAAATTGATTATTTAATTAAAATATTTATTTACACAAAAGTTGCCCTCACTCTGACTTCTAACTCTGTGACTTCATATCACCAGCTTCATGGACTAATCTCACTACCAATTGGTCACGACACCGACACTTTAACTTATACTACTATTCAGGTGGAAATGTAGTTTCAACATTCTTCTACACATTATTCTCTCTAAAGTACGACATCTGCAGCATAAATTTTGAAAAGGCCGAATACTCTTAATACTGTAGGCTGAAAAGAATGATTTCATTAAGATCAAGGTTCATACCAGAACCAATACACTCTGAAGCACTAAAAGACTCTTCCCAAGTCCTTGAAAAACTCTTATATGATTCAATCAGAAAGAACTATACCATTTAAACTCTAAACTTATGTACTTGAATCAGTCCAATAATCATACATGTATGAGAACATTAGAGTAAGAAAAGAATTGGGATGACTGTTAGTTTCATATGGGCGACATCATAGCACTAATTAGAGTATGAAAGAGGAACATTCTACCTCTATTGCATGAACGAGAACATGAAGAAAGTGAGACATTCCTAAATACCTTGTAGCTTCCTGCTTATAAGTATGGTGCACTACACACCCATAAATAAGACTCTACCCGACGCGATTTCGTAGACACCCTAGGACTATGAACCATGCTTTGATATCAAGTTTGTCATGAACCAAACTAGGGCCTGACCGTGATGGACATCCCAAACCATGAGGTCCTAGAATGCCCTTCTCTATCTGGTAACATGCACAACATTCATATAACAAAAGAAGATATGGAAACATAATTTGCTATGGAAACATAGTCAGTTCTGAATTCAACATAAGTATGGAAACTATAAATCAACTACATCTAGATAATATATCACTCAGTCTATGAAATCTCTACTATGTTAAAATCTGACAACTGTCTGAAACTGGGACAAGGCCCCTAATAGACCAAAATGGTAATAAGTGACATAATATGAAAAGACAGGCCTTCTGGAATAGAGAAGGCTCACCCCTGCATAATCTGATCAGCTGTCTGAATTATCTACTACTTATCTGGACCCTAGACTGAACCTCAAAACCTGGAGAAAGGAGGAGGGGGTTAATACAGATATACTAGTATGCAGAGCATATCTAAAGTAATCATTTAATATTTAACATATATGAGAGCAATTCAAAATAGTTCATAAGTATATCATAAAGTAAGAAATCACATGGGCATTTTAAAAAACTCTGTAAAAATCATCACAACTTTGAGAAATTTGTGTTACTTCTGCGCTAGGTGGTATACCCTACAATTTTGAAAAATTCCATGGAATATATGAAAAATACCATTAACTTGGCAGCAAAGCCCCCAACCCGAGTGTGCCGGAAGGGTCAAAGTCTCTGAATCTACTATGCCACACAGCCGTCGCTAGCATACAATAATAATCTACCCGTATCGGTAAATATGATTTTAGGCTAAGAGTTGCTTGAAATCACGCCTTCTTTGGATAACCACCCAACCCTCTCTAAGCCCCTTTTTTTAACTCTATCAAAACATGCAGTCTTTGAAAACATATTCTGAAAACATACTCTGAAAACATAATCTGTTATGGCATAAACACATATGGTATCGTCATACCATTGACTTGCAAGTCACATCTCTGAGCCATTATTAGTCTATCATAAATCTCTATTTTCAAAACACAAGTCTTGGGACCACCATTTTATTAATTCAATTCAAGAAACTCTTTCTCAAACCTCATGTAAACACACACAAGGAACTCATCTTTGTCAAGCATTTCAATAAGGTAGTACAAGGTGGTCATGTCAAAGTTCTCAATTCACATGAAATTCTTTATTTTAAACACAAGAATACACTTAGATCAAGAACCACCCTCTCAACAATTTCAAATCATGATCAAATATCATAATATTATGAAAAACATCTTTTCAAATCCCAAAACCATAATCTTTAATTTGATACACGAGAAGGAGTTCATAATTTATGCTCTCAAACAATCTTAAATCTCAAATTCCATACATATACATATACATGTAAATCAATTTAGGGGATAGGACCACAAGATCAAAACAATAGTAACATTGAAACTTTTAAAATACATAATCAATAATATAGTTTTCAAACCCCCCATAAAATACATGCATCAAAAACTTAAAATCATGATCTAATGGTTTTAAGCCCATGTAGTTTTTAGAATAAACCCCACTTACCTTTATTTTGAAAAATAATGGGTGCTTCTTGATGCCCAAGGCTTGGGGATTTCAAATCTCCAATTTATTTTGAAAACCCATGGTTGAATCTTGATTTATTTGGGAATCTTGTTTGAAACCCTAGGGAGAGTTCTTGAGAGAATTTGATAGAAGTGAATGTATTTTGGTGTGTTTTGGGATTAAATCCTGTGTTTAAGAAGATTGGGGGATTGAAAATACCCAAAATACCCTTAACGAAATGGACAAAGATGCTGAAAATAGGCTGGGCGTGATATCTCGGGTGGTGCCATACCTAGAGAATCAGAGTACCCAGGGCATCACCCACCTTATAGCGGTGCAATTACCTGGGCGGCGCCACGCTTACAGCGGCGGGGTACCCTAGGCGACGCCCTTTTATCGCCCTAAGCTACTAGAATTGAACACCAAACATGCCCTTAGGCTCGTCTAAAAATTTAAAAACTCATCCAGAGTGTACTATGACCTTGTCCCATCACAATATAACAAGAAAATCTAAAATAGGAGGTCGGAAAGGTCAAAATTTAAATCTCCAAAGATTGAGAGTTAAAAATGAGACTAAGTCTCTTTGACACTTGGAAAAATTTTCATGTTTTCAACTCTATAAGCATGATACTAGGTGATAATAGATGGAGGATTTCTTGCAGGGGTGTTATAACGACAGTTTGATTTCTAGTTTGAAAATGCGGAGTGTTACACAGGGGAGTGTGGCCCAGTCGTTTAGGCTATATCCTTATTGCGGTATTTGAAGAACCATTTAGGAAGGTGTATCTATGGTGAGTGTGTGTGTTATACTTGTGGTCAGTTAGGTTATTTAAGAGGGACTGTCCCACCGTTAGAGGAAGTATTGGGGGCGCTAAGTCCCAAGAAAATTCCACAGCCCCACCCCCACTCAAGGTTTCTACTTCAGCTACCAGAGGTGGTCGCAACCAGTTATATGCTTTATCTAACCGTCAGGATGTAGAGGCTTTGCTAGATATTGTTACTGGTACGTTATAAATTTTTTCTTGTGATGTGTATGTGTTACTTGATCCCGGGTATACCTTGTCTTATGTGACCCCTTATGTGGTGGTTAGTTTTGGTTTTGAGCTTGAAAATATTCCAGAACATTTCTCTATTTCCACTTCCATTGGTGACTATATTATGTCTAGAAGGGTGTATAGAAATTTTATTGTGTCTGTCTGTCATCATGATACTATGGAAGATCTTGTAGATCTTGATATGATTGACTTTAAAGCTATTTTAGGAATGGATTTTCTCCATTCGTGTTATGCCACATGAGATTGTAGAACCCAAAAAGTCACTTTCTTCTTTCCAAATAAACCAGTGATAAAGTGGGAGGGGTATTCTTTAGCACCTTGGGGGAAGTTCATATCGTATCTCAAAGCCTATAAACTTATATCAAAGGGGTATTTGTACCATCTTATTCAAGTCAAAGCTTTTAGTACTGAAAGTCCTTCCCTCCAATCCATTCCTATAGTTAATAAATTCCCAGAAGTCTTTCCCGATGATCTCCCTAGGATACCACCTAATAGAGAGATAGATTTTGGTATTGATTTGTTGCCGGACACCCTACCTGTTTCTATCATGCCATACAAAATGTCTCCTGTAGAATTGAAAAAGTTGAAAGAATAGTTAAAGATCTTTTTGACAAAGGCTTTATTTATCCTAGAGTCTCTCTCTGGGGTGCACCTGTACTCTTTGTGCATAAAAAAGATGGTTCCCTGCATATGTGTATTGATTACCGTCAGCTAAATAAGGTCACAGTTAAAATCAAATACTCTTCAGAATTGATGATTTTTTTGATCAACTTCAGGGTGCCAAATATTTCTCTAAGATAGACCTTAGTTTGGGGTACCATGAGCTGAAGGTTAGGGAGGTTGATATTCCTAAAACAGCTTTCCGAACCTGATATGGCCACTATAAATTCTTAGTTATGTCCTTCGGACTGACTAATGCCACCGCAACTTTTGTGGACCTAATGAATAGGGTGTTCTTTTAGTTTCAAGATCTATTCATCATAGTCTTTATCGATGATATTTTAGTCTACTCTAAGAGTGAGGATGAGCATGCCAATTACCTCTGAATCATCCTTCAGACCCTCAAAGATCATGAGTTATATGCAAAGTTTTCCAAGTGTGAATTCTGGTTTAGTGCTATTTCTTTCCTAGGGCATATCATTTCTAGTGAGGGGATTAAGATTAAACCCTAAAAGGTCGAGGCAGTGAGAAAATGACCCAGACCCATGACTCCAACCCATATCCAAAGCTTCTTAGGTTTGGCAGGATATTACAGAAGATTTGTAGAGAATTTTTCCTCCATAATTTCTGCACTTACTAGATTGACTCAGAAAAAGGTGAAATTCTTATAGACAGACACTTGTGAGAATATCTTTGAGAACTGAATGACAAGTTGACTACCGCACCAGTTTTGACCTTTCTTGAGGGTACAGAGTGCTTTGTTATGTACTGTGATGCGTCTCAGGTGGGACTTAGGTGTGTGCTGATACAACATTGAAAGTTGGTGGCTTATGCATATAGGCAATTAAAGGTGCACGAAAAGAATTATCCCATCCATAATTTGGAGTTAGCAGTAGTAGTATTTGAGCTAAAGATATGGCGTCATTATTTATATGGGGTGCATGTTGATAGATTCACTGATCACAGAAGTTTGCAGTATGTTTTCTTGTAGAAAAAATTGAATTTAAGATAGAGAAAGTGGTTGGAGCCATTGAAAAGTTATGTCATGAGCTTGCATTATTATCCGAGCAAGGTCAATGTGGTGGCCGATGCCCTTAACAAGCTGTCTACGGGTAGTCTTTCTTATGTGGAGGAAGGAAGGAGGAATATGGTGAAGGATATTTATCGGCTTGTGAACTTGGGAGTTCGACTCTTAGATTCCCAAGATGGGGGAGTAATTGTTCAAAAGATAGCCAGATCTTCCCTCTGCGTAGAAGTTAAGGAGACGTAGGCTGAGGACCTCATTTTGATGCAGATTAAGCAAGATATTTGTCAACAAAAGGTAATGGAGTTTGAAATTGGCGGTGATGGGATTTTGAGGTATCAAGGTAGGGTAAATCTGCCGAATGTAGATGAGTTATGAGAAATAATTCTTGATGAAGTTCACACGTCCAGGTATGTTGTACACCTCGGATTTAGAAAAATGTATCCTAACCTGAAGGCTATTTACTGGTGGAATAATATGAAAAGAGATATTGCCAACTTTGTGGCTAAGTATTTGAATTGTCAATAAGTTAAGGTTGAATATTTGAGGACAGGTGACACTTCCCAAGAGATAGCTCTTCCTATGTGGAAGTGGGAGATGATCAACTTGGACTTTATTATAGTACTTCCGAAATCCCCAAACCAATATGACTCCATTTGGATGATTATGGACACGATGACCAATTTCAATCATTTTCTTCCAGTGTGGATGAATTATTTGAGGGATTATTATGCTAAGATATATATTTGGGAGATAGTTCGGTCACATAGGGCTCCTGTGTCTATTATATCCGAACGAGGTACACAATTCTCTTTGTAATTTTGGTTGTCTTTATAGAGAGGTTTAGGTACCCAGGTAAACCTTAGTACTGCCTTTCACCTACAAATGGATAAGAAATAAGAATGCACCATTCATACCTTAGAAGATATGTTGAGGGCTTGCGTAATTAACTTTAAGGGTAGTTGGGTAGATTATTTATCATTGATAGAATTCGCCTACAATAATAGCTACTGTTCCAGCAGACAGATGACTCCTTTTAAAAAACTTTATGAGAGGAGATGTAAGTGTCTAATTAGGTGGTATGAAGTGGGTGAAACCCAGTTATTTAGGCCTGACCTTATTCATTAGGAGATGGAGAAGGTGAAGATCATTAGGGAGCAACTGAAGATAGCTCAGATTCGCCAAAAGTCCTATACTGATATTAGAAGGATAGAGTTGGAGTTTGAGGTTGATGATTGGGTATTTTTAAAAGTCTCCCCTATGAAGGGAGTCATGAGATTCGATAAAAAAGGGATGCATAGTCCTCATTATATTGGACCATATCAGATTATGAGAAGGGTCGGTGGGGTTACTTATGAGTTAGATTTGCTCATGAGTATAACTTATATTCATCCAGTGTTTCATGTATCCATGTTGAAAAAGTGAATTGGAGATCGTTCCTTGGTTGCCTATAGAGGAGATCAAAGTGAGAGACTCTCTATCATATGAAGAAAAACCCATTGTCATTTTGGATCACCAAGTTCGGAAGTTGAGAAGTAAGGAGATATCTTCGGTTAATGTGTTGTGGAAGAATAAAAAAACTGAGGAAGCTACTTGGGGGTCGTAGGAGGACATGCGTGCAAGGTATCCAACACTCTTTGAAACCATGAATGACGATATTGAAGGTAAAAATAATATACTACTCTCTCTCTTTTTTCTTAGTGTACTGGAGATCATTCTTGTCTGTGTTCGGAGTCATCATTCAAGGAAGAATAATCCCGGAACGATAATGTAACATCCTGTATCATTCTCAACTTAATACCACTCTTAGTAGCATGCATAGAGAACTTACAACCTGAAATTTTCTAGGTGATAAAAAAACATAGTCATATTTTTTAGCCCTTAACTTCAATGATTTTAAATTGATCTTCCCGACCCCAAGCCATAGATTTTTGAGCTGATTCATGTTCAAGGATGTAAAGGGGATGTCTCAGAAAAGTTTTAGATTATTCGGACGAGGTTTGGGACGTGTTTGGATTTTGAAAATAGTAGGTCACCGTGATTGCACCGCGTCGTGGTGCCAATATCGATGGGCCACTTGGTGTGTCGCGGTGAGGTCCCAAAATGGGTTTCCGTTGCAAATTTAAATTTTAAAGAGCAGTCTCATCTTTTTACCATAGACCCAAATCATGATAACAGTAGATTAACTCATTATTAGGGTATTATATGCCTAAAATTACTCAATTTCTCTCAAGAACTAAACCCTAACTCTTTCCCAAAGATCAAGAATTCAATCTCTAAGTTCAAGATTTCAAGAAAAGAGTCAAGATTAGAGTTGCAATCTTCAAACTAAATAATCTAAGGTATGTGGGACTATCCTTAAACTTCATGGACATGGATTTTATCATTTTATCAAGTGTAAGGGTTTATAATAATGTTGCAAACTAAGGGTTTGAATATTGATTCAAAAAGCATGTCATGAAATCATTTTGATGCAAGTATATATATATATATATATATATATATATATATATATATATATATATATATATATATATATATATATATATTGTATTGAACTCTTTTTTGTGGAAATCGAATTATAGCCCCTTATGTTTATATGTTTATAGTTTCAAAAAGTTTAATTGAGAGCATGAACAATAAATTCCCTCTCTTGTTATGAAACATAGTGTCTATTTGTATTATGAGTGATTTTTAATGCATGAACTAAGGTTTGAAAGTAAATTCCTTAACATCATGATGTTTGGCATAGTTTATGATTTGATGAGAGTGAGTTTTCTTACTATAACCATACTCTTTGCATTTAAAGAGAAGAATTACATATTTTGAATGAGATGGGTTGTGAAATGGATACGATATGAATAACTTAAAAGTTTGGGTATAACGATACCCTTTGATGACATTCCCTTGACTTACTAAGCATCGAATGATTTTGTACATAAATAATGATGTTTAAAGAACTAAAATTGGGTCTAAATATAGGTAGATGGTTACTCAAAGAAAGTGTTTGAGTGTAAGGGCTCATTGCTGAAAATTGAGCTTTGCCGATTTGGGTGATATGATTGGCTATGGACAATGTATATTTTGCATAGAGGCATTGGTATACTAGAATAGTGATTAGGACCCCAATCCTTCCACAAACTTTGATTTAGGGTCTTGGCCGATGAGTAAATGGCGGACCCATATAGCCCGTGGGTACTAGAAATGTAGGGTGTACTATCTATCTGAAGAGTTACACAAAGTGTTGAGTCATATATACAAGAAAGTATTTTTAAACTCTAAATTATGCCCATGTGTTTTACTTATCTTATGTGTAGTATTTTACGAAATGCTCTTATTTATGTTGAGCAATAAAAATGCTATTTTGGATTATTTCACATACCAGTACAATCTTATTGACCCCCTATATTTCAAGGATCTGAGGCTCGGTCCTAGAGTCCCACTAAGCAGTAGATTGATTTGTTAGAAGTTTTTAGTTGGTAAGCCTCCCTTATTTTGGAAGGTCTTGGTTATTTAATAATGTCATTTGATTTTAGTTCATGGTCTGATTGGGTACCTTGTCCCAGTTTTCAAATAAAAATTGTTTTCGTATTGTTAGAGATCTCGTAGACTAGTGGTTGAAGTTCTTGAATGTTTATGAACTCATATTCGTATTTATTAGTTGAAATAGAGAACGACCATGATTCCATTTTGTTATGTTCTTTTCCGTATTTTTTTTACAATTTATGAATGGTGTACATGATTGCCAGATAGGAAAGGGAGATTGGGCCTTCATGGTTTGGGATACTCGTCGTGGCTAAGGCCTCGGTTCGGATAATGACATATTTTCAGATCTCTCTCGTTCTAAGTATTTTAAAGAGTAGCAATTTAAGCAAAGAGCTCTATTTTTCAGTATTATGAATAACCCAAACAAGTTCTAATTCAGCTTGGGTAGCTTCCAAGTCAGTAGTCTAAGTATTTTTGGATCATTCTCATTCCAAATCAGCTTCCAATTCTAATTTAGCAAGAATATTTCTCAACCTTTTCCTAGGAGTATCAACATTCTTCATTAACATAGGTAGTGCCATATGATTCTCTTGATTATTGAGGGCATCAGGGGTTTCCTCAATCTCAAAGTCTATATCTTGCTTAGTAAGGGAATCTTGAGTAGCCTCAGAATTAGAGAAATCAGAAGGAACAAGTTTTGCAATCTGTTTCTTAGAAAGAGAAGAGGATTTTGGTTGAGCAGTTTCTGAAGAGGATGAAGATTTTGAAGTGACTTTGGACTTTAAGGTGGAAAATGGAAAATGAAAAGATAAGTGTTTAAAAATAGGATGTTTCACCAATTGGCCCTTTCTAATAGAACAAATCAACACATTTGAAGAAGGAGAGGCAGGGGTAGGAACAGGTGTTGCAACACACCTCTTTTTGTTTGCTTGAAGAGGAATAGTAGAAAATATTGAGAAAGGATTTTAAAAGTTGTCCAGTCAGAAAAATACGATAGCTTGCCGGGGATTATTGGAGAAATATGACTTGTAGTGTTGGTAGTATCATGAAAGCACTAATAGGGTGAGGTGAGATTCACTGATGGTTTGGATTTGGACGTATCGAAAAAAGATGAAGAGAAAGACATGGAGAAAGAGGGAGAAACATACCTTTTATAAAGAGGGAGAGATCGATGTGAGTGTTGATTTTTATGTAAGGCAATTTATGGTGTTTAAGGTGAGAAGATATAATTGTAGTTAAAGTTGAGGTCTAATGAGAGTAGGTTGGCCAGCTATGATAGGAAAACTGTGGCAGTGTTTTTGAAAAAGACGGACTCTTGAGATTTGGTTGTTACCGACTTGAGTAATTTATGGACTAAGTAAGCTTAGCTGTTTCATCAAGCTGATTTTAGAAAAGATTAAAATAAGATCCTACTTGGAAGGTATCAAAGCACAACCAAAATCACTTTTATGAAACGGTATCCCTACACAATTCAAAACACAATTTAGTTAAGTCATTCATGATTCTGGAATTAGGAAACACAACTTAATGTGAAAGACTGAATTACTTAACATTTTTGGTTAGGACATAAACAAGAACTGAGAATTCTAGTCAATCATCGAAGGGAGTTTATGCAATCTTAATCATCCGTAATTTTAATATGTTCTTTTCAAATTGCTCTCTACCCAATTCCTTAGTGAAAATATTAGAAATTCGGTCCTCAGTACAATAGAACGTGATGGATATAAGACCATTTTCAATATTATCTCTAAGAAAATGATGTCTAATAGCTATATGTTTAGTTCTTTTATGTTGAATAGGATTCTTTGCAATATTGATGGCACTTGTATTATCACAAAAGATAGGAATACATCCCACATCCATACCAAAATCCAAGAGTTGTTGCTTGATCCATAATAATTGAGCACAATTTGACCCAATAGCAATATACTCAGCCTCAGTAGTGGACAAGGCTACTGAGTTTTGTTTCTTAGTGGACCAGGTGATTACATAATTCAAGGAAATATGCCATACTTGTGGTGCTTTTTTTGTCCACTAAGTAGCCTGCATAATCAACATCAGAGTAACCTACCAACTTAAAATTACTTCCTTTAAGATACCAAAGACCAAGATCAGTTGTTCCTTTGAGATATTTAAAGATTCTCTTCACAGATTTGAGAAGAGATTCCTTGGGATTAGCTTGAAACATTATACTCAATCCCACACTAAATACAATATCTAGTCTTCTTTCTGTGAGGTAAAGCAGTGATCCTATAATTTCCCTATATAAATTTTGCTCTACAAATGGACCTGTTTCATCTATATCAAGCTTGGTAGCAGTGACAATTGGAGTACTGATCTCTTTTGTTTCCTCCATGGTGAACCTTTTGAGAAGTTCTTTGGTATAATTTTGTTGATGAATCATGGTTCATGTAGCTGTTTGTTTAATTTGCAACCCTAGGAAAATATTTAGCTCGCCTATCATACTCATCTCAAATTCACAACTCATTAGTTTGGCAAAGTCATGAGTCATATTGATATTTGTGGAGCCAAAAATTATGTCATCAACATACACATGCACAATCAACAAGTCCTTCCAATTACTTTTTAAGAAGAGTGTTGTCAATTATATCTCTAGTATGTCTATGCTCTAGAAGAAATTTTGACAATCTTTTATACCAAGCTCTAGGAGTTTATTTCAGACCATACAATGCCTTGTCAAAATTGTAGACATAGTTAGGAAATTCCTTACTTTCAAAACCAGGAGGTTGTTTCATGTAAACTTCCTTCTTCAGAATACCTTTCAAGAATGCACTCTTTACATCTATTTGGTAAAGTATGAATTCCTTATGGGCAGCAAAATCCACAAGAAGTCTAGTAGCTTCAAGTCTTACCATAGGGGCAAAAGTCTCATCAAAGTCTATGTCTTCTTCATGATTATAGCCTTGGACTACCAATCTTGCCTTGTTCCTTATAACTATTCCATGTTCATCAACTTTTTTTCTGTACACCCACTTGGTTCTAATTATAATTTTGTCTTTTGGAGGTGGAACCAAGTGCCAAACCTTGCTTCTTTCAAACTGGTTTAGCTCCTCTTGCATAGCTATAATCCAATTAGCATCAAGAAGTGCTTCATCCACCTTCTTTGGTTCAATCATATATAAGAAGGCTTTGAAGGCACATATGCTCCTTAATCCAAATCTTGTGGTGATTCCTAAGGTAAGATAGTAAGAACGTTTTCTATTGGATAAGAACCCTATTACTTGTAGCTTTTTGGAACCAGTCCTTATGAGTTGCTGGGACCACAGTGAGTAACTTGGGTCAGGGTTGTTAGAGTTTTAGTTCCCCCTATCAATGTGTCTCCATTAACAGTTCCCCCTATCGAGGTGCCTCCAGGTTTAGTTTCTCTAGTAGATGGACAGGGTTGGTTGACCTATTCTTCAGAGTCACTTTCTTCCACAGATTAGTCTTAGCACAAGATTCATCAAATACTACATGCACACTTTCTTCAAAATAATTTGTTCTATTGTTTAGGACCCTATATGTCTTACTATAATGTGAGTGTCCAAGGAAGATTCCCTCATCACTTTTAGCATCAGATTTTCCCTAATTTCCTTACTATTATTGTGAATGAAACATTTACAACCAAAATTTCTAAAGTGAGGAATATTTGGTTTTCTTCCTTTTAGTAATTCATAGGTACTCTTATCTAGACTAGGCCTAATTATGCATCTAATTATAATGTCTGCAACAGTAATGATTGCCTCAGCCCAAAGTTATTTTTGAAAGATTTTCTGCAAGCATCATTGTTCTAGCCATGTCTTCTAAAGTTCTATTTTTTCCTTTTCCCTACTCTATTTTGCTGAGGTGTTCTAGGAGCAGAGAAATTGTGATCTATACTATTAGTGAAACAAAATTCTAAAAACTTGGCATTTTCAAACTTTGTACCATGGTCAGAGCATATGGAAATAAGGGAAGTGCCCAGTTTCTTTTCTATTTACTTAATTAATATAGCAAAGACATCAAAAGCATCTTCTTTGGAAACTAAAAACAATGTCCAGGTAAATCTAGAATAGTCATCAACAATCACAAAGACATAACTTTTGCCACCTCTGCTTTAAAGTCTCATTGGTCCACAAAGATCCATGTGGATCAAGTCAAGGCACTTGGTTTTGCCAACATGGTTCTTTGATTTGAAAGAGGACTTTACCTGCTTCCCCCTTACACAAGCACTACAAACCTTTTCTTCTTTGAACTTGGTTTTGGGCAGCCCCAATACCATATCTTTGTAAGAAAGTTTATTTAATTGTTTCAGACTTGCGTGCCTAAGTCTTCCATGCCAAAGAAGGGGATTATTCTCTATTGCACTTAAGCATGTCAGCCTTATTTTGAGCATGTTCATTATATTAGCTTTTTACACATTCTTGTATCTTCTTTCCATAAGCACAACCTCCTTGGTATCCATTCTTATCACTTTAACACCTGTAGAAGCAAAAATTACTTTGTTACCTTTATCACACAGTTGTGCTATGCTTAGTAGGTTATATTTCAGTCTTTCTACAAAGTAAACATCTTCCAGCGCCCTTGATTCAGAGGTTCTAATTTTTCCAATTCCTGCAATACTTTCTTTTTTTCCATCACCAAAAGATACTCCCCTCTACTTATTTTGAAGAGTGAAAGGAATTTCTTCTTATCACCAATCATGTGTATAGAGCATACATTATCTAGGTACCAGTGCTTCTTTCTTCCTTTCACTCTCACCTACAAAAGAAAATTAGGGGTTAGATTTAGGAACCCAGAAAAGCTTGGGTCCTTTCTTATGAGTAAATGGATGAATTAAGTTTCTTTTATCCCACTGAGGCAACAGGTTGTGTGACCTATTCCTTTGACCTATTTGACTTTTCCTTTTATTGGTTTGGGATATCATAGAGTTATATCTCTTTTCTAGATTTATAATCCTTGATCCGCTTTTGGCAGCAACTGGACACTCAGTAGTTGGATGTCCATAATTATTGCATATGTAGCACAAATCCTGAGTAATATTAAAGCTTTGGTAAACCCCTGTCCAGCCTTTTCACTGTGAGTTTTTGACTTAGTTGGTGAACGATCTTTGGGGAATTTGTCCACCCATTTTATCTTTCAAGATAAAGTTTCAGTTTAGAGACTTCTTGACTTAATCTGTTTACCTTTTCCTTTTCATCACTATATTCTTGTTTGAACTTAATTAAATCAAGTTCAATTTTTCCTTGTTCTTCACTTTTGACCTTTTTCCCTTTTCCAGAACTAGTTAGTTCTAAGATTTCAAATTTTAGGGTCAGATTTGAAGAATCAAGTTTACCAACATGTTCCTTAAGAGTGTGATTTTCCTTTTCAATAGTGTTTTTGCAAGCTTCTAGATCGATGGAGTCAAATTTTAGACTTGCAAGACTGTTGAACAACTCATCTTTATCAGAAGTTAATTCTCGGAAATCATCAATAAGAGCACTTATTAAGGAAACAAGTTTTCTTATAAAAAATAAGTGCAGTTTTTCTTTTAGGCTCAAGAACACTTACCTTAGAAGTACCATTTTTTTCTTCTAACTCTAAATCTCCAAGAACCATGAGTGCAGTTTCATCAATTTATTCATCATCATTTGATTCATCTAAATTAAATCCCCAAGTGGCTACCATAGCATATTCTTTCTTCTCTTTTTTTTTGGATTTTTCCTTCATATCTTTCTTAGCTCTTTCCTTTTTCCATTCAATTTCCTAGACAGGACAGTTCTTGATTTGATGATAAGTTTTACCACACTTGTAACATCCAGTAGGATTGTCATTGAAACCTTTTTTTTCTACCTGTTCCTTTTTTTTTAAAGAATTTGCTGAAGATATTAGTTATAAAGTCAACTAGTTATTCATCTAGTTCAATTTATTCATCACTATCAGATACTTTCAAAGACAAGGTTTTCTCAGGAGCTGCTACTTCCTTTTTTATTTCGTTAATTGCATTTCATACATTTTTACATTTTCCACTAGTTCATCTAAAGTCATCCGAGTGAGATCTTTTGCTTCCCTAATAAGAATAAATTTAACATCCTAATTGGACTTAGGTAATACCCTCAACACCTTGTCAACTTGTTCCTCAACAAGGATGACTTTTCCCAAGGAATTTAATTCATTCGTTAAGGCGGCAAGTCTTATCATCATCTCATGAAGAGATTCATTTTCCTTCATTTTTATAGCCTCATATTCAGTGAAAAGAAGAGCAATTTTGAAATTCCTTACCTTAGAGGTTCCCTCATGTGCATTAACCAAGGTATCCCAGATTTGCTTGGCATTGGTACAGTTTGAGACTTTGTTGTACTCAGCTGGACATAGTCCATACACTAAAATGTTTTTAGCCTTCGTATTCTTCCTTAAGGTAGTCAAATCATCAGCAGTAAATTCACTTCTCACCTTCTTAACTTTTTCACCATCAAATAGTTTTATTGGAATAGTGGACCATCAGTGGTCCATCTCATAACTCATAATCTTCACCTCGAAGAAACATTTCTATCCTAGATTTCCACCAAATGAAGAGAGATCCATCAAAGAGTGGAGGTCTAGTAGTGGATTAACCTTTACTATGACTAGTAGGTGGTGCAAAATTCATTATAGTTATATTTGTCTTAGATGCTAACTTTTTTTAAAGACAACCTCGCTCTGATACCACTTATTATAGTACGTGCCCTACTGGTTTACTTTATTTATCCTAAAAGTTGCCTATCGATGAAATAGGTAGTCTAACATGTTTCAATCCAGCTGAGACTGTAAGTAAATAACATTGTGATTTTTATGTGGAAAACACCAGACTCAAAGAGGTTAAAAAACCATGAACTGTACTTCTATAGGATTTAGCCCCAACTTTACTAAAACACTTGAGCCTCGATAATCAACAAATTACAAGACTCTTGTAAACTAGGAATTAAACTCAAACTCCTATTTCTACAAAACACACCAACCTTCCCAAGGTAAGTGTTCTCAAGTCTTCGTGTTCCCCAACTTGAAGACAATAATCCTACCTCAGTTTTTACTCCAGTAAGACTACAATTAAAATAACAATACAACTGAAAACCTATCCTAATACATAAGTCTAAGACACTTTAACTCTAAGTAATAGGAACAAGTGCAACTATGACTTCTTCAAGATGGTGAGTGTAACGACCTGAGTTTTTGGAACCAGAATGTCACACGGTGCTCATGATCTCGAAAGACTACAAGCTAACCCTCTACTGATATCTGTACCTGAGCACCTTATAATATAGGTAATAAATGTAAAAAATTAGCAAAAACTGGCCATAAGGTTCAAAACATCTAAAATAATCAAAACTAAAAACTGAACACTAATACATCTTTTCAAAAAGCCTTTAAACTGTTTGAACTGTGGAGTTGATGAGAAATGTCCTCAACTAGCTCTGTTTACTAAAAATAATCTGGATCTAATGCGATAATAAAATAAGGGTCATCCTCGTATGAAGAGGACTCAATGCTACGTCTACTGCTGCTAATTGGAACTGAGCTGCTAAGGGTACTCTAGATCTCATGCCTCTGAACATATAGAGTAAAATAAAACACCATAGTGCAAATATGTCAATACGTGGGAATATACTGAGTATGAAAGATAAGGTAACGCTAAATGCAAGGGCTTATGCATGAACAATTACTTAAACTGAATAATCATAAGAGTACTGAATGAGGACATATGCATGAATGCACAAACCATAACTGAAATCATCGTGACTCTGAATAGTGAGGATCAAAAATTGCTTTAAAGATATCTGAACTCACTATTAATATTGAGATACAGTATAATTGAATCCTTTGATATTGATAATTGAGTACTGAAGTTGAGATCAGTCTTATCTAGCGAGTGATCTCAAAAAATGATGATACTGAAGCTGATTAACTGAATCTACTCATTTAATGATAAGAAATAATTATGTTTGAGATTAGACCCATTTATCGGAAGATCTCTAAATACGACAATGAGAATAATCAACTGAATCTGAGATTAGGCCTATCTAATGGGTGACCTGTGGATCTGAAAATAAGAATACTCAACTGAATCTGAGACCGAGATCAAGCCTATCTAACGGGTAATCTTTCGATTTGATAATAAGAATACTCAACTAAATCTAACACTGAGATCAAGCCTATCTAATAGGTGATCTCTAGATCTGATAATGAGAATACTCAATTGAATCTAAGAGTGAGATCAAGCCTATCTAATGGGTGATCTCTAGATTTGATAATGCTGATACTGATTAACTTTATGAAATACCATGCCTATTTAGCGGGTGGTCCACGAATCTATGGAACTATCTGAGTTTCTTACTAAGATAGGTGACTTTATTTGACAGTCCTAATTTCTGAATTCTACTCTGAAGACTGATACTGAAACTACAACTGTGGGAGTTCTCACTTAACCAACATGCCCCAAATCTGAACTGGTGGGGTCCAACCTGTAACCTCAGCTGGAAGGGTGTCAATACCATGCCACGGGTAAAGACCTCTAATCTAGTCAAGCCTCTATAGCGGGTGACCCTCCAAAGGAAGTCAAGCCTAAGGTAGTATAATAGTTAAGCCATATTCTAACAGGTGACTCCTGGTTCTGCGCTGGCTACACAATTTTGGAGTTTAGGGATTGCTGCTAACGACTCTGCCTCTCTAATGGGACATCCATCATCCTTGAACTTCTTGGGATCTTTGAATTTAGAAAAGGATTCTTAAACTTCTTGGGTGAAAGGGACCCAAGAATCAACATCTGCATACCTTAGGAAACTCTTTCTTGAAGGATCTTGGAGAGATTCTTGATTTCTTGATTTTTCTTAAAGAAGGGTTTTGATTTGGAGAAAACCTTAGCTTTTGATGTTATGGATGAGAAATGAAGCCCTTAGTTCATTCAAGATATATATATATATATATATATATATATATATATATATATATAAGGGTTAAAAGAGTGGGAAAAGACCAAAAAGCGCTTTTAAAAATAACTTAAAATTTTTAATCGGGACATGCAATGGTGGGGTACGACGGTCTGTCACTGGGTCGATAGTCCATCGCTAGGTCGACGGTCCATCAGACTGACCGTCGCACTAGACCATAATTGGGACTTACTACCTTGGTGCGACTATGGGGTGCGATAGTCCATCGATAGCTCGGCGGTCCATCGAACCTCTCCGTCGTACTTAACCAGAGAGTGAACTCAATGCCTCAATGCGATGGTGGGGTACGATGGCCCATCACTAGATTGATGGTCCATTGCTAGCTCGACGGCCGTCGGCCCACTCTGTCCACTTGAGCGATGCAGACATCTTTCTGTAAAATGGACATAACTTCCTCGTCTTATGTCGGATTTTGACAAAATTGGTATCGACGGAAAGCTCATTCAATTATATACATGAAAAAAAAGTTGATATTAGGGAAATTATACGTGGTTTAAAATATTTCTCATTTGGGAAGTCACTTCACATTCTTTTAGGGCCGGAATTACACTTCACTTGACACGCTCTAAGGCTCAGACTACGAGAGAATTTTGCGGGGTCCTACAATATCTCCCCTGTGGAAACATTCATCCTCGAATGTCACTTTATAGGATAAGAATACTGATCAACTAAACTTACTTAAGGAACAGGAACATCTAAAATATGATTATGCGATTAGAACTACTGATATTCTGAGCTCTCATATTGGATATGCATATCTGATGCATGGAATACTAAGCTAAAGCTACTTATAAACTGAATTATCATAATAGACATGTATATCTGATGCATGGATGCGTAACTAAGTTGTTCTTATAAATGTATGACTGAATACACTTAAAAGCTAAACTCTTTCTACTGAATATGTATATCTAATGCATAAATGTCTGACTAAACTGACTCTTAAAAGCAAGACTGGTTGTGCAATGATAATTGGTGTTAACTTCATAAGAAGAGTCTAAACATGCAATTGAATGAGTCTAAGGACATTAAATCACCATAATATTTTGGGGTATCTCCCCCTTGGGACTTTGAGTCCCTCTAAAAACACTTTACTAAAATACCGGGGCAGTGTATGAGGCACCTATGAACAGGGTCATGATTGATTGTCTGAGATCTGAAACTAATGCATGACTCATGCTGAATTATAAGCTCAAATGGGAGCGAAGAATCTAACCATGTATATCATAAGGATGAAGGACTCATAACATACCCGAATCTATGTCAGGGAACCTTTCCTGATCATGGTGAGCCTGAAGCGCATAAAGTCTGTTCTGACACTGACAACTATTGGCACCAGAAGGGGCACCTTGCGGACAAAATTCTCTACCCCTCTGAGTTAGCACTCTACATTCTCGCATTCTATGCCCTGGCTCACTACACCCAAAAAACACATCACTACTGACTCTATATACACCTAGGTAATTGTTGCCACACTCTCCACAAAACGGATAGGTAAGATCACTTCTCACACTACTCTAGTCTTTAGAGCCTAGCGCTTTATCATGATTGATATCCCCAAAAATTGGTGTGGGTACACTAGATGAGGATGGAGCGAGGACTGAAAACTTCTGACTATGTTGAGAATGGCTACCACCCTGTGACCCTACCTGAGAAAAACTATGACTACCTATTCTGGCTTTCTTGTTCACTCTCTCTTTCTTTTGTCTTATCTGCCTCAATCTTCTGCGCATGCATCATCAGTATAGTAAGGTCCATATCTCTATTGAGCATAGTAGTCCTACACTCTTTCAATACCAACCCGAACACACCAATCATAAACTTACTCATACTCGCTCTAGGGTCAACTATCAAATTAGGAGCATACTCAGCTAACTGGTTGAACTTAAGATAATACACTTTCACTATCATGGAGTATTTTCTTAGGTTCATGAACTCTTATACCTTAGCTTCTCTCATCTCTAGCAGGAAAAACTTATCTAGAAAGGCATCCTGAAACTCCTGCCAAGTCATGGGAGCTGTATCTTCCCATCTACTCTTCTCCCACATCACTACCCAATCATGAGCAATATCCTTCAGCCTATAGGATGCTAATTCTACACTCTCCTTCTCTGAAACATGCATAATCTGGGTGATCTTCTTCACCTCTTCTAGATAAAGTTGTGGGTCCTTACTTGCTACTGACCTAAAGAATTTTGGCGGGTTCATTCTCATGAAATATCTAATTTTGGCTATAGTTGAACCCTCATCTTGCTGAGGTGGGGCCATAGCCTGATGATTACTCTGAACATTAGTTGTCACATCTTGGGCTAGCACCTAAAAGGCTGCCCAAAACTCTGCATGTGACACATTCTCATTCTTTGGATCTACTGGCTGAGGTGGCTGGTCATCAACCCTATGGGAATTATCTCTGTGAGAAGGCATTCTCTATAAATAGAAGACAGAGGTTGATTAGACTGAGGATCAACTTGAGCTTATGCTCACTCATATGACATAAACACTGAAAGAAGGGAAACTGTTCCTAAAAATATCTTATAGCCTCTTGTACATAAATGTGGTGCACAACACACCCATGCACAAGACTCTACTAGATGCGGCTTTTTAGACTTCCTAGGATACTATTGAACCTTAGGCTCTGATACCAAGTTTGTAATGACCTGATTTCTGAAACCAGATCGTCACACGGTGCTCATAATCCCGAAGGACCACAAGATAACCCTCTATTGATATCTATACTTTAGCACTACATAATATAGGTAATAAATGCAAAAAACTGGTAGAAATTGGCCATAAGGTTCAAAACATCTAAAATAAACAAAACTAAAAACTAAACATTGATATATCTCTCCGAAAAGCCTCTAAACTGTTTGAACTGTGGAGTTGATGGGACATGTCCCCAACTAACTCTGTCTACTAAAAATAAATTGAATCTAATATGATAAAAAAATAAGGGTCATCCTCGAATGAAGAGGACTCAATGTTATGTCTATTGCTGCTAACTGAAACTGAGATGCTAAGGGTACTCTGGATCTCGTGCCTCTGAACCTATGGTGTAAAATAAAACACCATAGCGCAAATGCATCAGTACATGGGAATATACTGAGTATGAAAGATGAGGTAAGGCTAAATGCAAGGGCTTATGCATGAACAATTACTTAAAATGAATAATCATAAGAGTAATGAATGAGGACATGCATGAATGCACAAACCATAACTGAAATCATCGTGACTCTAAATACTGAGACTCAAAAACTACTGTACTGACGCCGGAACTGACTACTAATTCTGAGATACTGTATAACTGAATCCTTTGATATTGATAACTGAGTACCAAAGTTGAGATCAGTCCTATTTAGCGAGTGATCTCAAAAATTGATGAAATTGAAGCTGATTAACTGAATCTACTCATATCAATGATAAGAAATAATTATGTTTGAGATCAGACCTATCTAGCAAAATCTCTCTAAATCTGAAAATAAGAATAATCAACTGAATTTGAGATCGGGCCTATCTAATGGGTGACCTATGGATCTGATAATGGGAATACTCTACTGAATCTGAGACTGAGATCAAGTCTATCTAAATGGTGATCTCTGGATCTGATAATAAGAATACTCAACTGAATCTGAGACTGCGATCAAGCCTATCTAACGGGTGATCTCTAAATTTGATAATGAGAATACTCGACTGAATCTGAGACTAAAGCCTATCTAATGGGTGATCTCTGGATCTTATAATGCTAATACTAATTAACTTTATGAAATAACATTCCTATCTAGTGGGTGTTCCATAAATCTATGGAACTATCTGAGTTTCTTACCGAGATAGGTGAGTGTATACGACAGTTCTGATTTCTGAGTTCTACTCTGAAGACTGATACTGAAACTGCAACTGTGGGAGTTCTCACTTAATTGAAATGCCTCAAATCTAAAATGGTGGGGTCCAACCTGTAACCTAGCTAGAAGGGTGTCAATACCATGCCACAAGTAAATACCTCTACTCTGGTCAAGCCTCTCTAACGGGTGACCCTCAACAAGAAGTCAAACCTAAGGCAGTATAATAGTAAAGCCTTATTATAACGGGTGACTCCTGGTCCCGTGCTGGCTATGCAATTCTGGAGTTCAGGCATTATTGCTAATGACTCTGCCTCTCTTACGGGAAAGCTGTCATCCCTGCACTTTCTCTGTACTAGCTCCTACTCCCAACTAAAAGACTCTGAACTGATTCTTAACTGAACTTAGACTGAGTTGAATTTATTACTGATCATATTTCTTGACTGATCTGCATAAGTTAAGCTGAATTTTCTTGGTTCATTTTCTGACGGAATACTACTAAATCTCGTTATCTGAATGAATGATACTGAGCTCTGGATAGATTACTCGAATACTACTGAGGTCTGAACTGAACACTTGAATACTACTAGATCTGAGTTGAGTACTGAACTGAGGCTAGAATACTAATGACACTGAAATTACTGAGATTACTGAGATTTCTTAAGTTTTACAACTGTCTGACAGTCCTGAGTTCTATAACTCACTGAGTTTTGAGGATCATGGCTTGACCTAGATTATCGTGAAAACTGACACAGGCTCTAGACAACGGCTAAAATTTTTGGGTATAAATGCCCCCAGGACTCGATAACATAAAATTAAATCATAACCATTCTTGAATAATCATGATCATGGACATTCATTCACCATCACAACCACTAAAGCATCTCTTTAAGCATTTAGAAATCATAAACATATGATAACATAGGGAAACATGCTATTGGCACATACTCCATTCAACAAGGTCTTGCATCAAACACTTAGTATGCACTAAAGAACACATAATTTTGGAATTTCATGCTATCATGTCACAATTTATTCACTAAGGCTTTTCAACAAATATTTGTCATGCATGAGCTTGCACACAATTGGGGATTTCTAGTCAACATGCTATAATGGCTCTAATTCCTTCACATAAGCATTTTATCAAACATATGGGGATCATGTTTTGCTTATTCAACAATTTATAAACTTAATTTACATAAACACATCACTTAATAAACAACTTGAAGAGGTTTTATCATGAACATCACATGAATATCACATACTATGGGCAAAGCTTGAAACCTCATACACAAAACATAAATTAAAACTCAATAATAGCATGAACTTCAATTTCAATTCACATGAATCATGAAAACTCAGAAATATAAGATCTTTGAATTTATAAAAGGATTCTTAAAATTCTTGGGTGGAAAGGACCCAAGAATCAACATCTTCATACCTTAGGAAACTCTTTCTTGAAGGCTCTTGGAGAGATTCTTGATTTCTTGATTTTTCTTGAAGAAGGGTTTTGATTTAGAGGAAACCCTAGATTTTGATGTTATGGATTAGAAATGAAGCCCTCAGTTCGTTCAGGATATATATATAAGGGTTAAAAGGGTGGGAAAAGATCAAAAATCCCTTTTAAAAATGAATTAAATTTTTTGATCGGTACATACGATGGTGGGGCGTGATGGTCCGTCGTTGGGTCGACGGTCCATCAAATTAACCATCGTACTGGATTAGAACTAGGACTTACTGCCTTAGTGCAATGGTGGGGTGCGATGGTCCATCAATAGCTCGACTGTCCATCGAACCTCTCCATCGTACTCAACCAGAGAGTGGACTCACTGCCTCGATGCAATGGTCCATCGCTAGTTCGATGGTCCATCGGCCCACTCCGTCACACCTGGGCGATGCAGACAGCTTTTTGTAAAATGGTCATAACTTCCGTGTTCGATGTCGAATTTCGATGAAATTGGTATCGATGGAAAGCTCATTCAATTCTCTACATAAAAAAAATTTAATATTAGGGAAATTCTACATGGTTTAAAATATTTATCACTTGGGAAGTCACTTCTCAACATTTTAGGGCTGAAATTACACTTCACTTGACACGCTCTAACGCTCAAACTATGAGAGAATTTTGTAGGGTCTTACAGTGAACTGAACAGATAATTTGCCAATGTGTTGTTGTCTTTGTAAGTGTGTGGGTGACTGTAAGAGTCACTTTCTCTATTTAAAAACCACTCTCTAAAGAGTCTTTTATGTGGTTAGTCATTTATATTCTGTTGGACTCTTCAACTCATCAGTGTTTGTTGTTTATTCAAAGTCCTTCAAGTCAATATCCTTGTCTAGGTAGAAATCCTTCAACAACTCAACGTCAAATGTTGACTTTTACTTATCCTCTAACTCTTTGCCACCCGGGATCAATATTGTGAGTATATCAGAAGAGCTTATCCATTCCTGACTTCAAGAGATCTTATTTGTACCTCCTAGCAAGATCTGAACCTTGTGTTTATGTGATTGAACCAATTTGAGTAACATGTTTCATTCACATGTCAATCATCAAAACTTCATTGATCTAACAGAGAGTATCTTGCTAGATAAACAAGAAAGAGTAAAAGATGGTGGTGGCCTTGGCTAGGTTGAGACTTGAGTAACACTTGCAGCTAGATTCTTTTGGAACAACAACTTCAGATTTTATATACACCATCCATTCAGTTCTATCTGTCCAAAAATAGATTTTCACTTTTACTTATCATTTTTAACATATCAAAAAAATACAATGATTTTTTTCCATGTTTTATCCTTAACATTAATTGCTTATTCTTAATCATTTTTCAAGACCTAAAACTAAACAACAATTAATATGGGTATTATGGTAAAATACTCATATCAATCATTATTTCTTAAAGAGCGTGTTGTAATAACTCAGACTTTTAATAAGGGGTAAATGTGTTTAGCCTTTATTATTAATATTAATAGAATAAAAATGAACAATCCAAAAGTCAAAACCTATTCCCTTTCTCAACTTTTCATGACTTAGGCCTCATTTTTTTGCACTTAATGAAGGTCTGAATCTTAATGATTCAGACTTCAGACCATTAAGTGCATTTGTTTCTCATTAAGATTTTGGCTCTTAATAGGTTTGAATAGGTCTTAATCATCCAAATCTAGAACAAAGTATTAATAATTAAGAAGTATTCTTATGTTGGATGATATTCACAACCACTCTATCTATAATCATCAGTCACCACCACTAACCTTCTCCGCCACTACCACCATTGTCAACCACTACCTGGCCACTAACCACCTACACCATCACAACCACCATTCATAATCATAATTGCAACTAAACGCTATTTTTGGCCGCTACCGTATCTACCACCCCTATTATTTTAGTTATATTTGCCGCTATCACAACTGTCAGCACCAACGCCAATGCCAACCCCACCACTATCATCAACTACTATCGGCCAATCCCAACTACTAACCAACTCATCCATCATAACTAGTGCCACCACTAACTACTACTAAATCATCATTAGCATCCACATATTCTTTAGCCACCACCACCACCACTATTGTCAACAATGTCTCTACCTCTACCATCGCTTCAACCAACATCATCGCTATAGTATATCTCTACTAATAATCATCTTCACCATCACATCTAACAACATCTCTATTGGGATTCAGAGAATTCAACGAACGAAATAAGAAAAACAGGAAGAAAAAAAGAGAAGATGAGAGTGATTTCCTATTAATAGAGAATGATAACAAAAAAGGTACGTATAATGTAATCAACTTGTGTATTTATACAAAAGATAGTTTGACAAAAACTTTAACTAGCTATTTGACGTTATATTCAAAGTTTGTTTTGCCTTTAATACTTTAAGTAATAGACTATTCAATACTCCTTCTTAAATTATAAGGTGCAAATATATTTAATACTCCTAGTTTGGCACATAGGTATTGATGTTGAAATCTGTTTATCCCTTTAGTTAACAAGTCTGTCTGATGTTCCCTTTTAGCAAAGTATTGTGTCTTGATCACGTCCTTTTGAATCTTTTTTTTATGAAGTGATAATCAATTTTGATATGTTTTGTTCTCTCATGGAACACTGGGTTGGCTGCTATTTATATTATTGCTTTATTGTCTAATTTTCTTGAACAATCCCAGTATCTAAATCAATTCTGCAGTTGTAGATGCTAAGCTTTTATACTCAGCTTCTGCTGAGCTTCTTGAGATTGTGTTTTGCTTTTTTGATTTCTAAGATATCAAAGAATTTCCTAGTTTAACAAGGAATCCCATTACTTATTTTCTGGTATTGGGACATCCTGCCCAATCAACATCACAGTAAGCACTAACTTGTTCTTGAATCTGACTTGATAGAAAAATTCCTTGTCCAGGATACAATTTCACATATCTAATTATTCTCATAGCGGCTTCTAAATGAGACTTTTTTAATTATTTCAGAAATTGACTTAGCATTTGCACACCCTTGCTGTGATAAGGTACAATAGCTTTCTAATGATTTTTTATACATGTTGACATCTGCCAAAGGATCTTCATTCTCCCCATGTCTTGAGATTGTCTTATCTATCATATCACTTAGTTCTTTGGTTATCATTTTGCATTTATTTCAAAAGGAGTAGAAACTGGTCTTTCAGCACCTAGACCAAGCTTAGCAATTAACTCTAGAGTGTATTTCCTTTGATGCATCAAGATTCCAGCTTTAGACCTAGAAAATTCAATACCTAGAAAATACCTTAACTTTTCAAGGTCTTTTATTTTGAATGCTTTATGTAAATCCGTCTTTGTTTCTTCTATTAGTTTCAAGTTTCTACTTGTAACCAATATGTCATCAACATAGACAAGAACAATCACCAATTCACTTCCCGATTTCTTTATGAATAAAGAGCAATCATGTTAACTTTGGATAAATCCTAGTTGAATAACTTCTTCCATAAGTTTTGTATTCTACTATCTTGGAGATTTTTTAAGCCCATACAAGGATTTAAGAAGCCTACACACTGTTCTCTTCTCCCCCTGGCTCTTAAATTCTTGAGAAAGATCCATATATATTTCATCTTCTAGGTCTCTTTGAAAAAAGTCATTGTACACATCTATTTGGTGGATGTACTAATGCCTAATAACAATAACAAATAAAATTGATCTTATAGTCACCATTCTAACTATCGAAGAGAAGGTTTCCTCATATTCAATACCTTCTTATTGGTTGTAACCTTTGGCTACTAATCTTTTCTTAAATATCTATATTTCACAAGTATATTTATACTTTATTTTATACACCTATTTGTATCCAATTGATCTCTCCTTCTGGTAGTGATTCTACTTCTTAAGTGTTATGATTAGCCAAGGATTCTATCTCTTCCTTCATAGAATCTATCCATCTTGGATCTTGTATAGCCTCTTTGTAGGATGAGGGTTCAATTTTTTGAGAGCTAGCAGCAATAACAGAGTGATAAGAGGTAGGTATGTGATTGTAGGATATGTCATTTGCTAAATTGTAAGGAGTTTTTGACTTTTTGTTAGTAAAGACAAAGTCTTTCATCCAAAGTGGTGGTTCTTTAGTTCTTGAAAACTTCTTGGATTCCGTTGGAACAAATGTTAAATTGTCACTTGTAAATAGAGAAAGTTAAGATGTAGTAGCAAGTATCTGAGGATTTGAATAAATTGATGTGGCTGGATCACCAGTTTGATCGACACTTATTGAATCTGGTACTTCATCATTATAAAGTGGAATTTGATTACAAAAAACATCTAAGAAAGGAGGTTGCTTATTCTTCTCAACAGACTTTAAAGGAAATACTTCTTCTCTAAATTCAACATCTCTGTTGACAAAAAATATGTGATTAGATAAGTCAAATATTATAAACCCCTGTTAAGTGTTTGAATAGCCCATATGCAAAACAGGAATAGATCTAGATTTAAGTTTATCTAATTCATTTATTGTCTTGGAAAAGCATAAACATCCTAAAGTTCTAAGATGTTTAAGTGAAGGAGGAACTTTATATAATATCTCATAAGGAGATTTGTAGTTGAGCATTGAGGAAGGCATTCTATTTATTAGATACGCAATAGTAAGAATATAGTGACCCCAATATCTTGTTAGAATATGACCCTAAAATCTGATAGCTCTACAGACCTCTAATACATATTTGTTCTTCCTCTCAGCAACACCATTTTGCTAAGGAGTGTAAGCACAAAATGTTTGGTTTAAGATACCAACTTGTTCAAACATAGAACCACATACAGAGTTGATAAATTCAGTTCCATTATTTGATCTAATGATCTTAACTTTTTTCTCAAATTGAGTTAAAATAAAAGACAAGAACTGTTTAAGTACAACACACACATTAGATTTAAGCTTAAGTAAAAATAGCCAAGTCATTCTAGAAAAATCCTCAACAATTGTCAAAAAGTATTTATTGCCATATGTTGTCATATTGTAAGGTCTCATACATCAAGATGTAACAATTCAAAGCACCTAGTACTCTTTATACTACTTGCAGGAAATGGTAACCTTACTTGTTTAGCACAGGGACAAACAAAACAATTTTTGACAATGCTACTACAATTATCAAAAGTAGAAGAAAATAGTTTGTACAGAACTTTAGATTATGGATGACCAAGCCTCTTATGCCACAATTCAAGATTGATTTTGGTTTCATTAATATATTTTACAGAGATTTTAGAAGAGTTCATAGAATTTTTAGCTACTAGTGAACGTAAATCCTTTATTATGCTTCCAGAGCTTGAAGATAAGAGATATAACCCATTTTTTTCTCTACCAATCGCTTCTACCTTCCCATTGTAGAGATCCTGAAAGAGAAAAAAGTTAGGAAAAAAAGCCACTAACACTGTAAGGCCTTTGTTACCCGAGATACAGATAGAAGATTATATTTAAACTTTGGAATATGTAGCACATTATCAAGTTTTTTTCCTCTAGATGTTATACTAGATCCAATTGAGTGACATATGCAATATCACTAGTAGGTAGAAAAACTTTTCTATACTTGTTACTATCTAATTTAACAGTATCTATTAGCAGGATTTCATCAGCTGCCATATGGTTTGTAGCTTCTGTGTCTACAATCCATGTATTAAGATTGTTAATAGCTAGTAAGGCATTAGTAATACCTGCAGTGTTAGTTACTGAAGTAGATTGAGGTTCATTTAGCAAATTTAGAATTTGAGCATATTGATCTGGAGTAAATAAACAAGGCATCTGAGTTTCACTAGACTTTGAACATGTATTAGGACCCTGAGAAGTTGAAGCTTATGAACTTTACTATCCCCTTTCACCAAAAGTAAACTCAGGAATTCCACAATTCTTGATCGGATTTTCAGCGAGCACGTTGTAAGCAATAGATTGAAGAGTGTAACCATTAGAAGCTCCCCCTTTTTATTGAACCATGAGTCATTAGGATGCCCAATAATTTTCCCTGGTATGCCTCTTTAACTTGCAAAAATCACATTGTAAATTATAGTTCTTCTTGAATTTTTGAGAATTACTTGTTCTAGCACTGTATAAGGTAGTTGATTCATAACTTCCTGAATTAATACTAGGATAATTTCCCGAATTAACACTAGGAGATGCACCAAAAATTCCAGAATTAGCAGCAGTCATACTCTTCTGATTTTCATCACCAACTAACATTGCATATGCCTGATTAACCGTGGGCAATAGGATTATGAGCAATATTTGGCTTCTTTCTTGATTATATGAATCATTAAGGCTCATAAGAAATTGATATAACTTTTGTCTTTACAAATGACTTAAGAAATCCTTACACTTAACATAGTTGTAACCAGGTAAGGGAATCAATTTTTCATATTCATCCCACAAATCCTTTAGCTTTGAGTAATTAGTAGGAATAGATAGAGTACCTTGGATAAAAGTTGCAACACTCTATGAACATTGAAGGAATGGGATTCATGGATTTTATCAACTCGAAGATTTTCCCAAATTGGGTGTGCACTTAAAACATAATCCACCCAATCAAATTTTGAGCTACTGAGTTCATCAACCACGAAAGAACAATCGTATTACAACGTCCCCATTGATTACCATATGTTTTATGAAACTTTTCTTTTTTCCATGACCCATCTACAATTCCCAGATTGTTGCAACCCAATAGTGTTATTATCATGGATCTTGACCATTATCCATAATTTTTAGTGCCTACTAGTTGGAATAAAATCAACAATATACCACTTATGTCTCCAATATAGTGGATGGGTAGCTTCAGTAGTAACTCCAATTCCAAGATTCTCATTAGTTCAATTGAAAATAGATGTTTGCCCAAAATTTTTAGTTTCTGCCATTGTTGGCTCTTTCAAGAGACCTTATTGAATACAAGAATCTTTGAAGAGTTTGAGCGAAAGAAAAATTAAAACATTGCATGCTTTGATACCATGTTAAGATTCAGAGAATTTGATGAAGGAATAAAGAAAAAAAGGTTAAAAAAAAGAAGAAGAGATAAGAAGAGAGTGATTTTTTATTGATAGAGAATGATAAAAAAAGGTACGCACAATGCAATTAGCTTGTGTATTTATACACAAGGCAGTTATTAACTAATTACCCATAACTAACACTTTAACTGACTATTTTGATTTTATATACAAAGTCTGTTTTGCCCTTAATACTTTAAGTAATAGACTACTCAATAATCTCTAACTACCACCAACACATCATCATTCATCATGCGTTCATTTTTAAACTATCACAATTAACACCTCAAACTACTAACATCAACCAACTTCACATCACTACCACCACCACTATCAATCTCACCATTACAACAATCACTACAATACCAAACATCTCTACCATCATAACTATCACCACCAACATTACTAATCACTAACATCAATCATTACCACCACCATTACAAACAATCTCTATTATCTCTAACAAAAATAAATAATTTTTTCAATCAAATAATAATTTTATTGTATTAAATCAAATTATTTTTTAATATATAATTATTTTTTATTTAAGTTACATTTTTTAATATTTATGTAAATAAATAAATTTTTGATATTCATATATTGAAAAATAAAGTCTTAACCATTCAATTTTCAGATTTGAAGATAATATTTTAATCATTCAGATCTTTATTCAGATTCAGACGTCTGAATCATAAAAAAAATAAATACAGTCTTAATAACTGAAACATTTAAAATATTAGGGCTCTTTGTTCCATTACTTTTGGATATAGCAAGCACGTTAAAAGAAACAAAAGTCTGGAAGTGCAGACAACATTAGCAGAGAGCAGAACAACTTTCATAGGGAGCAGGTGTGAAATTCTCCCTTGATTCTTTGGCACGAAAACAGTTTATGCATCTTATAATTCTTTGAAGAAGAAAAGAATTCAATGTATACTATTCTGATCCTATTTCTAATTGTACATTAGTGTAGGGAAAAAAAGATTACAGTAATAATTACTAATCAATGATAAAAGCGTGTCATGATTACACCATGATTTGTCAATGATTGCTTATCAATCTTAGAAAATTGGCAAGAGTTCAAGACACTATTTTTATTCTTAAAGTCACTCTTAGAATAGTGTTTCTATGGGATTTTGGATTTTTATATTGTTTTGTTTGTATGGGGTACTACTTCGAAATATGAGTATTATTATATTGAGCGAAACTTTCACCAATTAAGTTTGAACAGAGAGATTAAGATTTTCATTTTTAAATTCATGGTTTCAGATGTGAGATAGTAAGGTTTAGTTCTAAGCTTAAAATTAGGGATATTAAGTCTTGATCCGACTAGCATAATTAATATCGTTAATTAATATTTTGATCTAGATTGAGGCCACTGGAGGTTGCTTGGTTGGTGTTCTACGCGTTGCAAGGTTGAAAAATTTATCATTAGCGAGGTAAGTGAGACTTTAAGCTTTGGGTGCTTGCTTTTTAATTTTTTTCTTTTTTTAAAATGTGTTTTGTCTGCCCGATCTATATGTTGGGATGAGTGTGTGCTTGACAGAATCAACAGTCTTCAAGGCCAACCTCATATACTCTATGTTCAATAATACTAAAATTTTCTTTATAAACTATTTCGTAATGTTATACGATTGTGTACTTCGAGATTGGGGCATTGTGTATGCTTCCTTGAATATGGTGTATGCTTATTGATTCTACTGGGGCATTGTCTATGCTTTTCTTGAGCATTGTGTATGCTTCTTGATTTGATATGCAACATTGTGTATGCTCCTTGAGTATTGTGTATATTCTTGATATATTTGGTGCATTGTGTATGTTGCCCGGAACTCCTGATGTTGGTTAATTACTTTAATTACAAATTATGATAAGTATTTGGTATAAATTGTATTGAGATATATAGTTCCCGATGAATGATTGTTGGGTTTCGTTGGTCAGCCTATTATGATATAATTCTTGTGTGTAATAATTTTACATTCTTGGTGTTGTTGTGTTTTCTAATACTTGTCCTAGGAGTTCTTAAAGTATCAAGTCGGGAATCTTACTGGGTTATATTTTATATATAGCTCATTCCTTACTTGCATGTATGTAGAAGGTTAAACTAGTGGGTGACTATTTGTTCGTAAGAATTCTATTGCTGAGGTGAGCCTTCACATTGGTCGTGGAGGCTTTCGTTTCAGCTTTAGCAATTTTGATTATATTTTTTTCATTGGATTTGCATGCCCGAAAGTTGAACTCATGTAACTATATTTTAGATGCTTCATGGCCTCACATTGCAAATCTCATTGGGAATCTGTAAGAACTTTTGAGAGATTCCTTTAGTTGTGTAGCTTAATTTTAAGATATGCTGTTATGATCCAATTCTTACCTATTACTGATAGGAAGAATAACTTGGCGGTCTTTTTTCCTGCTTATGAATCTCTTGACAATTAAGTTATTGATAACTTCTGTTCATTTTTTATTATTACTTAATAGTTCCTCTTTAATATGGAAAGTGCTTGCTTTTACTGCAGAGAAGGCATCTTTCAATCCTGTTTTAGATTTCCCAAAGCCAAGATGGAATTACTAAAGACCAACTGAATGGTCAAAATACTTGCTGGAAGATGGACTGGTTAATTATTATATAGTTTGAATATAAGTCTTTTTTCTTAACGATGTAAAGATTATTTATGTTGCCGTCTCTTCGCAGGGGCTAGGGGATGCAAGGGGTTCATCCGAACCCTCTTCTTCAAGATTAAAATTATTTATCCCTTTAGCTTCTTCTATTATGTTTACTTCTTTGTATTTTGAATGCCTTTGGAAGATCCTAATTCAATTGTCGTTAGTATGGCAGGTTAATATGGAAGATCCTAATGCATGAAGTCTCTGCATAACATGCTCTATAGAATTGTCTTGTGACATATAATCATCAAACGCCAACTTTATGAACATTACAACCGATCAATGAATCCTATCTTTTGATGACTAGTGAGGCTTTATCTATCGTAAACGTGGAAGAGAAAATTCTGCTCTATGATCATACTTATCAACTCATGCAATATACTCAAAGACTTGCTGATCAAGTTGACAAACTTACAGGTGCCTAATTTCCTTAATGTGTTTACTGTGATCCTTAGTTTTAGTATAGAAATTATACAACTGTTCTTCAAATTGAAGACGGGAATATGAAGAGGGATGGTTTAGGAGTTGTAATAGTCGGATGTGCAGTTCAGAGCTTCAATTCAGACGTTAATTTGTCGAGATACTACTAGAGGACACAGTGATGTATGTTTCCCCTCTTCAACCAGTATTATTGAACAGAAGTTAATCGGCTTTCTGTTTTGGTGTAGGTCTGCTTGTAATGATTCTTTCAAAATGTCTGGGAATACACAGAAACTATACTAATAGTTTCATTGCATAGAATGCTACACTCAATTGTCAGCGACTGGGGAGCATCTTAGGTGCTTTAAATTTTCTAGTTTCCTCGTGTAAATTTTTTTTTTTTTAGCGCATTATTTGTTGGCTAATGCAAAAGGTTTAGTCAATGCTCTAGTGCTATAGAGAAAAGGCCCTTTCCTCCTTACTCGTTGGTTAAACACTTCTTTGCACGAACATACTACATTGTAAGCGCGAAATTCACAATTACCATTAATTTCCCAATGTAGGTCCAAAATAATCTTTTCTTTCGTACACTGGAACTCTTTACAACAAGTGGACTAGGATTTTCAGATGTACTAGCAATGCATCTTTTATGCTGCCATAGATTCTGCCGTGAGTTCATTAAGTGGGTATACTACTTTATTCTGTTATTTGCAACAAATACTTAATGAGTTAAAACATCTGATTATTTTAGTTCATGTAGGAAAAAAATGTTAAACGGCAACAAAGTCATACTTTATTGATAAATCAAATACAACAATTTCAACTTTAACCGTACTCTCTTGGAGAGTTACAAACTTACACATGCAACTGCAACAACATGATGTTAAGTGGATATACTACTTTAACAGTACTCTCTTGGAGAGTTACAATCTTACCAATGCAACAGTTTTGTCAACTGCAGCATTTCAGGTCCAGGCATCAATCTCTGGAGCTACAACTATAGGACTTCTTACTGTGTGATGACCATTCTCTTCCACCCAAGTGATTGAACCAGATTGTGCTTGATCATCTGCAATGCCTTTGTAACGTATGGTCAGAGTGTAGTCCTGCTTCTGATTTTTCTTCTCAAACACCAAGGTTTGTGCAGAGATAGAAATTGTCGAGTTTTTTGGCGCTATCACTTTCGCTACATATTTAGCTGCACCTGCTCCAACATTCGTGACTGACCTCCTGAATTTCTGCTCCAACCGTGTGTAGTTCCTATTTGGGCTAAAGAGAGCAATAAATGATGGGTAATTGATATCGTCAGATGGATTTGAACAGTTATGTTTAGCTAATGATCTATCAATTGTTTTGAATTGATCTTGTGTGAAATTCATGGAGCAGAGAAGGTTCACATAGTCTTGTGGAGTTACGTCATATACCAGGCCTGGATCAACTGAACGATTTGGATCAACAAGACCGGCTCCCATAGCTAGTGATGTAGCGTCCTTGGTTTCGAGGTAATCTGTGGTCTTGATAGGTTTTTCAGTATTATCCAAAGGGTTGGCAGTGGTCATCATGGCAGATTGAATAGCTGAAGGTCTCCAATCAGGGTGTGCTCCTTTAAGCATTGCAGCGATTCCAGCAATGTGGGGAGCAGCCATGGAAGTACCTGATTCAAGATGGTAATCACTATCCAAAAATGTATTGACACCAATAACTGCAGCTGAAACATTCGAGGGCCAGGCTGCTAAAATTAGCACTCCAGGTGCCACAATATCTGGCTTTGCAACTCGCAGATAGCTTCGCGAGGGGCCTCTCGAGGAAAATCCAGAAACAACTGGAGCTGGCTTTACATCAATATGTGTTTCCTGGAAACTGATGCTAGCTTTAGGTCTAACACTTTTGGTTGCATAGTCTATCACTTGTTTCCCTTCCTTGGTGCTAATCACAAATCCAGGATTTGGAAAAAAATTGGATGACAATGCATCTGGATCATCAAAAATATAGATGGCTCCCCCAAATTTTGATTCATAGATAGCCGCCATTTGGTCCACTATATCTACTGCATTGCTATAACAAATCATAATGCTACGTCCAGCATTAGGTATTCGGGATAGTGGGTTAGATGAATCACAAGGAGATATACTTTCATTGTAAAGCACCGGCAGATCTTTGATGATGGTTTTCACGGGAAACAAGCTGTTAGGAAAACAAGTTGAAGTTTTGATGATGAACACAGTGAATGAAACAGGTTCCACAACATGTTCCATGCAACATGCTCCACACAAGTGAATCTACTACTATCGACTGATTAGCATGAATATCCTACAAGGCGGACAGGATGTTAGAGCAAAGCTATTTACAAGTCAAGCTGATAAAGAAGAAACAAGTTCAAATCAAAAAGAGTGAAGGCAATCCAAGTCAAGATAGGAAGGACATCAAGGCAGTCCAATTCAAACTAGGAAATAAGGAAAGGCGGTAGAAATTAAAAGACGGAAAAGGCAATCCAATTCAAGTAAGGAAAGGAGATCAACTAAATGTTTCAATCAGGGTTTCTATAAATACAAGGGAAAAGATCAAAGCACGGTGCGGACAAAAGAGACAGTCAACAATCAAGCAATCAAGTTCGTCCAGTTGAAGAAGAACCTAATCTATACTTCTTAAGTCGTAGATCAGTTATAATAGCTAGGTTCTTTTAATTGTAACGAGTCATAGTTCTTGAACTCAGTGATCTATAAACTGAGATAGAAGTATTTGTCTTCAAGTTTGGGAACTCGAAGATTTGGGAACACTTATCTTGGGTGAGATTTGTGTTTTTGTAGTGATAGGAATTAGAAGTTTTAATTCCTAAGTTACAAGAAGCCTTGTAATTGTTTGATTGTTGAGGCTCAAGAGTTTTAGTAAAGTTGGGGTTAAATCCTGTAAAGGTACAAGTCGTGATTTTTTACACCTTTCTTGAGCCGGGTGTTTTCCACGTAAAAACACTGTGTTCATCTTTCTCTTCTGTGAACTGCATTTACTTACCTGTTCCACAGATAGACAAACAGTAGAATCGAGAAATCAGTAGGGCCCACACTCTAACAAGTGGTATCAAAGCTAGGTTCTCTTAAATAAGGCTAACACCTAAGAAAAGATCAACATGATGAATTTCGCACCTCTTACTGGTCACAGTGAAGGACAGTCAACTACTAGACCTTCACTCTTTGATGACACTCCCTTTATCTGGTGGAAAGCAAGGATGGAGATGTTCATTCAAGGAGAAGACTATGAGTTATGGGACAGGATCACTGAAGGTCCTACTATTCCAATGAAGTTAGTTGATGGAGAACAGGTCAAAAAGGTGAGAAGTGAGTTTACCCCTGATGACTTGTTGGCCTTGAAGAAAAATGCAAAGGCAGAAAATATCCTGGTTTGTGGCTTAGAACCAGCTGAATACAATAGGATATCTACCTGCACTACTACTAAACAGATCTGGGATGCACTGGTGAATGCTCATGAAGGCACTTCTCAGGTAAGAAAATTCAGGATTTCTCTTCTTTTTACTGAGTATGAGGCTTTCAAGATGAAAGAGAAGGAATCCCTGCATGAGATGATGATAAGGCTTACCACCTTAATCAATGAACTTACTTTTTTGGGAAAAGTAATTTTTGAGGAAGAACAAGTTGAGAAGGTATTAAGAGCATTACCTAAGTCAAAATGGAATGTTAAGGTAACAACAATCAGGGAAGCAAACAAGGATCTTGTTGGAATGACCTTGGATGAATTAGTTGGAAACCTTAGAACTTATGAGATGGAAGTTGATGGAACCAAAGAACAAGCACCTTCTGAGAAAGTCTTGGCATTAAAGGCTTCTGATAGTGATGAAGAAATTGATCTTGATAAGGAGCAAGTTGCCTTCATAACCAAAAACTTCAGCAAATTCTTCAAGAAGAAGAAAGGAACATGTGTTAAAAGATGATCCAATGACAATCCAAATGGTTTTTACAAGTGTGACAAAACTGATCATCAGATCAGAGACTGTCCAGTCTGGGAAATAGAATGGAAGAAGGAAAGGGCAGAGAAGACATTAAAAGAAAAGGCAAAAAGGAAAGAACAATATGCAATGATAGAAGCTTGGGGATATGATTCAGATGAAGATGAAGTTGATGAAACTGCATTTATGGCTTTTGGAGATTTAGACTTAGATGAAGAATAAAATGATTCTGAGGTAAGTATACTTGATCTTAAAGAAAAACTGCAACTGTTTTCAAAATCAAAACTTGGTTCCCTAATGAGTGCCCTGATTGATGATTTCCAAGAGTTAACTTCTGATAGGGATGAATTGTTCAACAGTTTTGCAAGCCTAAAATTTGATCTCATTGATTTGAAGGCTTACAGCAGAACTGTTGACAAAGAAAATAGCTCACTTAAGAAATAGGTTGCATAACTAGAAACTTCAAACAATGGTTTTAAATCTGAAGTCCTCAAACTAACTTTAACTGATAATGGAAAAAGACCCATGAGTAAAGATCAAGAAAATTCTGAACTTGAGGTAATTAGATACAAACAAGAATGCTATGATTTAACTAAAAAAATGAACAAGCTGAATCAAGAAGTTTCAACACTAAAACTTGATCTTGAAAGGGCAAATAGGTGGACAAATTCCTCAAGAATTGTTCATAAGCTGGGTGAAAGAAAGTACAATGAAACGGCTGGATTGGGATTCCACAAAAAATTTAATGTACCCCAAGATTTGTGCTATATCTGTGGTAACATTGGACATCCCATTATTGAATGCCCAGTAGCTGCAAAAAGTAGATCCAATAGTCAAAACCTGGCATAGAGAGTTTCTCAGACCAAAAGGAACAAATCTAGTTCTGGTCAAAGAAACAGGTTGAGCTGCATGTTGCCCGCATGGACTAAAAGAAATTTGATTCATCCTTTTACTCATAAAATAGGACCCAAGTTAGTCTAGATTCCTAAGTCTAACCATTGATTTCTTTTATAGGAGAAAGTGAAAGGAAGCAAAAAGCACTGGTACTTAGATAGTGCTTGCTCAAGACACATGACTAGTGATAAGAAAAAATTCCTTTCACTCTCTAAAATAGATGAAGGAGGAGTTTTATTTGGTGATGGAAAAAAGGGAATCATTACTGGAGTAGGGAAAATTGGCTCATCTAAATCAAAAGCATTAGAAGATATCTATCTTGTTGAGGAACTAAAGCACAACCTGCTGAGTATTTCACAGTTGTGTAACAAAGGTAATAAAGTTATTTTTACTGTTGCAGGAGTCAAAGTCAAAAGGATGGACACTAAAGAAGTGGTGCTCACTGCAAAGAGATACAAAAATGTATACAAAGCTGATATTATGGCATTACCAGGATCTGAGATGACCTGTCTAAGTGCTATAGAAAATGATCCCCTCCTTTGGCATAGAAGACTTGGTCATGCAAGTCTAAAACAATTAAACATACTTTCTTCCAAAGACATGGTATTGGGATTACCCAAAACCAAGTTTAAAAAGTAAAAGTTATGCAGTGCATGTGTAAAGGGGAAGCAGGTAAGATCTTCGTTTAAGTCAAAGAACCATGTTAGCACTACCAAGTGTCTTGACCTGGTTCATATGAACTTATGTGGACCCATGAGAGTTCAAAGCAAAGGTGGAAAAAGATATGTTTTGGTATTATTGATGATTATTCCATATTCACTTGGACATTGTTTCTAGCCTCTAAGGAAGATGCCTTTGGTGCTTTTGAAATCTTCATTAAGAAAATTAAAAAGAAACTGGGCTCTTCTTTAGTTTCCATAAGGTCTGACCATGGTACATAATTTGAGAATATAAAGTTCTTAAAATTTTGTTCAGCTAATGGTGTAGATCATAACTTCTCAGCTCCCAGAACTCCATAACAAAATAGAGTGGTGGAAAGAAAAAATAGAATCTTGGAAGACATGGCTAGAACAATGATACTTGCAGCTGACATTGCTCAAAACCTTTGGGCTGAGGCAATGAGTACTGCTGCATACATCATAAATAGATGCATGATTAGGACTATGTTAGATAAGACTCCCTATGAATTACTAAGATGAAGAAAGCCAAATATTTCTCACTTTAGAACTTTTGGTTGTAAATGTTTTATTCACAATAATGGAAAGGATAATTTGGGAAAATTTGATGCTAAAAGTGATGAGGTAATCTTTCTAGGATACTCACTTAATAGTAAAGCTTACAGGGTTTTAAACAAACAAACTAACTCTGTTAAAGAAAGCATGCATGTAATCTATGATGATACATGTGTTAAGACAACCTGCAGGAAGGGAGTGACACTGAGGAACATGTAATGTCACCTGGTTCATCCACTAGAGCTATCAAACATGGAGACACCTTGATAGGGGGAACTGAAGATGAATTCACAATGGCAGAGGGAACTGAGCCTCAAAATAGCCACACTCAGAACATCAGCAGTAATCCTGGAAGTTCACTAGGATTGATCCCAAAAGGATACAAGTATCAAGGATCATACCCTATTGAGAATGTACTTACTGATATTATATCTGGGATTACCACAAGGTATGGATTGAGAAATATATGTGTCTTCAAGGCATTTCTATCAGAAATTGAATCAAAGAAGGTAACTGAAGCATTGCTTGATGTTGACTGGATCATAGCCATACAGGAAGAGTTGAATCAGTTTGAAAGAAGCAAAGTATGGCACTTAGTTCCTCTCCCAAAAGATAGATCAGTAATTGGGACTAAGTGGTTCTACAGAAAAAAGTTGATGAGCATGGAACAGTCACAAGAAACAAGGAAAGATTGGTAGTCCAGGATACGATCAGGAAGAAGGAATTGACTTCGATAAGACTTTTGCACCTGTAGCTAGACTTAAAGCCATAGGACTACTTTTTGCTTTTGCTGCCTACATGGAGTTTATACTTTATTAGATGGATGTGAAGAGTTCATTCCTAAATGGCATTCTCAAGGAGGAGGTGTATGTTAAACAACCTCCAGGTTTTGAAAGCAAGGAGTTTCCTGATTATGTATACAGATTGGACAAAGCCTTGTATGGATTGAAACAAGATCCAAGAGCTTGGTATGAAAGACTGTCAAATTTTCAGTTGGAACATGGTCATACCAGAGGTAAAATTGACAACACTCTTTTCTTGAAATCAAATGGGAAGGACTTGTTTATTGTACAGATATATGTGGATGATATTATTTTTGGCTCAACAAATATGAGTGTGACCCATGAATTTTCCAAACTCATGAGTAGTGAATTTGAGATGAGCATGATGGGGGAGCTAAATTACTTCTTGGGCTTGCAAATAAAGCAGTCAGCTTCTGGGACAATGATTTACCAACAGAAGTATTCTAAAGAGCTTCTTAAAAGGTTCTCCATGGAGGAAGCAAAAGATATCAACACTCCTATTGCCACTGCCACAAAATTAGACTTGGATGAAGCAGGATCAGATGTTGAGAAAAAATTGTATAGAGGAATGATTGGTTCATTATTATATCTCATAGCAAGCAGGCCTAATATTGTGTTCAACGTAGGACTGTGTGCTAGATTCCAAGAAAAACCAAAAGAATTTCATTTAAAATCTGTGAAAAGAATTCTCAGATACTTGAAAGGAACCACTGATCTTGGATTATGGTACCCTAAAGGTAGTAACTTTAATTTGGTGGGATACTCAGATGCTAATTATGCAGGTTACTTGGTGAACAGGAAAAGCACTACTGGCATGGCACACTTTCTTGGATCGTGTTTGATTCCATGGTCCACTAAGAAGCAAAATTCAGTAGCCTTGTCAACTGCTGAAGCTGAATAAGTTGCTGCAGGTTCCTGTTGTGCTCAATTACTATGGATTAAGCAAAAAATTAAGGACTTTGGTATTGATGTAGGGTGTGTCCCCATTTTTTGTTATAACACAAGTGCCATAAACATAGCCAAAAATCCTGTTCAACATAAAATAACTAAGCATATTGATATTAGACATCACTTTCTTAAAGACAATGTTGAAAAAGGTCTTATATCAATCATGTTTTGTTCTACTGAGGAACAAATTGCTGACATCTTCACTAAGGCTTTGAGTAGAGAGCATTTTAAAAAAAATATGTTAGCCTTGGGGATGATTAAACTTGCATAAGTCTCCCTCAATGCTTGATTAGAATAGGTTGTTTTATAAGTGCATGTTGATTAATTCAGTCTCACACATTAAAAAGCGTATCTTAAGTCCAAAAATTAGAATATGTTAACTCATGATTATGTTGATTTTGTAGAAAAGCTGGACCACTGAGGCAATTATAACCATTTCTTTCAGGTATGACTAAATTTATCTTATAGTACCTTACTAAGAAACAAGTTGTTTACATGGTCCCTTCAGTTTCATTTAAACCGCCAAAAATCAAGGGATCTGCTCCATTTTAAAAGTTGCTCCTTCCTTTCCCATCAGTTTAGACTTCTCAATCGTTACTCCTCTGCCAAATACAGTTTACCGCCTCTTCAACTTTCTCTAAAGTTTTCCTTTAAATAAGTCTATTGAGTCTATCTTAACTCCATTCTCCAAATCAAGAAAAATATCTTGTTCCATTATGGCCTCTCCTTCATCCTCTTTATCTTCATCATCCATAAACCCTACCAAAACCCTCATAAAATCCATTATCCTTCACCCAAACATCACTTTACGTTCCATCATCCCTTCGCAAATCTCTCACAAAATTGACCAACTTCGCTGCATTTCATTATCTCCAAAATCCCTTCTCCAAAATTCCTTTACCTTCTTCAGCTTTCACGAAACCCCTTCTCCTTTCTCTACCCATCCCACTCAATATTGTTGAAATTGATGAAAACTCTAGTGATAGATACGACCTTCTCATAGCAGACTTGATTCCTAGAAAATCTAGATCTCAACCACAGAGAAAACTCTCGTCTATTTCTGTTGATAACACAGTTCCTTGGAAACCCTCTCCAACTGTCTCTACACTTTGAACTCCTCACACTAGAGGAAATAAGAAGCGTGAAGATGCTTCCTTGACTGAAGCACTTCAAGCAAGCAAAAAGAAACGGGTAGCCATCTCTGATCCCTCACCTCCTCGTGCATCATCCCCTAATATTCTTCTTCGCTCAGTCAAGAAGACTAAGACTATCATGGATAAAACTACCGAAGTCTCTCTATCTCATAAAACCTCTCCAAAATCTGCACCCAAGAAATCTACCTCTAAGTCCACTCTAAAGGTCAAGGATCCCACATCCTCAAAAGCTTCACCTACTAAGGTCACTTCCAGATCAAAGAAACATGTCAGGAAACCTGTTCCCTCTGATTTTTCTGACTCTGAGTACTATCCAGACACCACTGCTGAGTTGAACTTTTACTATGAGGGTCCTATACCATCTTCTAATCAAGATACTCTTGAGGCTCATAATCTTCACTTCCAAAAATGCCAATTAGCTAGAGGGAGAGTTATCAGTGGGTTTGGAGGAGCTGACATACAAACTTTGATGAGAAAACTGGAGTTCCAAGGATGGTCTCTGTTGTTTCTTCAGGGAGATATTCAGAGAAAATTTGGCAAACTTGAAGTCTATGAGTTCTATACAAATGGGATGGGCATAGGTGAATTATTTTCTACTACTGTGAGAAAGGTTATTGTGAACCTTTACATTACTGATATTGCTAGGATTCTACATATTCCTTCTGGGGGTTGGGGTCACAATATCAAGGTAAATTGGCCACCCTTGGACAACCTTACTTCTGCTCTTGAAATTTGTAGAAAGTTCTCTGGGAATCCTCATCTGATTCATCATCAAAGGGTTTTTAAGAGAGAGATGCCCCCCTCATCAGCTCTATTTTGATGTAGTACACTAGATGATCATTCCTAGGAAGGAGAGAAGGAATATGACTAGTTTTTTAGATCTCACTCTTATGGAACTGTTGGATACTGAAGTAAGAATTGATCTACCTAGACTTATTCTGAAGCATATGCAAAGGGTGCTCATCAAGGAGAAAAGTGGGCATGCACTTCCTTATGAATTCTGGTTTACCCCTATCCTTAAGGAGTTTAGGGTACCTGTTCAAGTATGGTCTTCACAGACTGTGAAAGGCATCATAGGAAGTGTGAATCATATGATGCTACCTGGTTCCATAAGGAATGTGGATAATCCTATGCAGAGACTAAGGAAGCACTGGCTAATAAACAGGGTGAGGTTGAAGCTGCACAAGCTGCATTAGAGGCAGCACAAGCTGCTCATGAAGAGGAAAGAGGGATTCTTTAAGCTCAAATTGCTTCCCTAACCTTACTACTGGAAAGAGAAAGAGCTGAAAATGCTAATGTGATTAGGAAACTCACCTCTCTAATTCCTCCCTCTTTATCCCTTTAGCCCTTGGTTTTGATATCCAAAACCAACTTTTTGTTTCTTTCCTTAAATGACTTATTTTTTATTAGGGTGCTGCTGGTTAATATAAGTCACATCATGAATGAAATGGTCTTAGTTGTTTTCATATGTTCTACTCTGCTTTATCTTGCTGTATTCATGTTCTATTATTCTGAATTTTGATTGTCTTAGTGATTGCCTCAATGTCCATGAATTATTAAATGATTTTTCACTTGTTGAATCAGCTTTTCGATGATGTCAAAAAGGGGAAGAATAGAGAATAGACTATGCAACACTTATAACTCAATGACTAACCATGTTTCATTCAGTGATTTTCTAGTCATAGTTCTTTACTGAGTATGTCAGGGTTGAATAAAGGATGCTGAGGTGTTGAATTTGTCATCATTAAAAAGGGGGAATTTGTTAGGAAAACAAGTTGAAGTTTTGATGATGAACACAGTGAATAAAACAGGTTCCACAACATGTTTCATGCAACATGTTCCACATAAGTGAATCTACTACTGTCAACTGATTAGCATGAATATCCTACAAGGCGGACAGGATGTCAGAGCAAAGCTATTTACAAGTTAAGCTGATAAAGAAGAAACAAGTTCAAATCAAAAAGAGTAAAGGCAATCCAAGTCAAGATAGGAAGGAAATCAAGGCAGTCCAATTCGAGCTAGGAAATAAGGAAAGACGGTAGAAATTAAAAGACAGAAAAGGCAATCCAATTCAAGTAAGGAAAGGAGATCAACTAAAGGTTTCAATCAGGGTTGCTATAAATACAAGGGAAAAGATCAAAGCACGGTGCGGACAAAAGAGATAGTCAACAATCAAGCAATCAAGTTCGTCCAGTTGAAGAAGAACCTAATCTATACTTCTTAAGTCGTAGATCAGTTATAATAGGCAGGTTCTTTTAATTTTAACGAGTCATAGTTCTTGTACTCAGTGATCTATAAACTGAGATAGAAGTATTTGTCTTCAAGTTGGGGAGCTCGAAGATTTGGGAACACTTATCTTGGGTGAGATTTGTGTTTTTGTAGTGCTAGGAATTAGAAGTTTTAATTCCTAAGTTACAAGAAGCCTTGTAATTGTTTGATTGTTGAGGGTCAAGAGTTTTAGTGAAGTTGGGGTTAAATCCTGTAGAGGTACAGGTCGTGGTTTTTTACACCTTTCTTGAGCCGAGTGTTTTCCACGTAAAAACACTGTGTTCAGCTTTCTCTTCTGTGAACTGCGTTTACTTACCTGTTCCACAGATAGGCAAACAGTAGAATCGAGAAATCAGTAGGGCTCATACTCTAACACAAGCTAAATCCAGTAATCTTTACGCCATTCCCAAGAGTTAAAGTCCCATAGAATGATCGATCGGTATTGCATGACGCCACAGTAAAGATCCAAGGGGCTCCATTATTTGATGTTCCCATTTCAGGCCACCATTTCCAGCTGAAGCAGAGACCAAGACACCCTTCATCATGGCACCAAAAGAAGCTATCGCAATAGCATCTTGATATAATGAAATTCTTACCCACCCATAAGAAATAGTCAGTATGTCAATACCATCCGCAACAGCTTGATCCATAGCAGCAATTAAATCAGAAAAATTACCAGCAGCAATGGAGGCAACATGTGTTCCATGACCTCTAGTATCCCTGGCAGAATTCATTGAAATATTCACAGAAGGATCGCTAGCCAAAATCCCCTTATTGAAATAATTAGCCCCAATGAGTTTCCTGTTGCATAATGAAGAACTAAAATCTGTTCCTGGCTTGCAAATTCCCTTCCACCTTTTTGGAATTTCAGGCAATCCATCATCACTGAAACTGGCAGATTCTGGCCAGATACCAGAGTCAAGTACACCGATGATTACATCTTGACCAAAACCAGAAACCGGCCATAGCCCGGAAGCAGGATTGAGCTTAAGAAACTCAGAGGTGTGAGTTGTGTGAGCTTCAACAGTCCTATCTTTATAACCCGAAAGGAAACCTGCTGAATTCTCGAGGGATTCAATCTCTTCTTTAGATAAAACAGCACTAAATCCATGAATGACATTGTCATAAGAATATACAAGTTTTGGAGCTGGATGGTGATCATTTTCCGAAGTGGGCGCGTCAACCTTGATGGTATCGATAATGGAGGAATGCCAGTTTTGGTGACTAGCGAAAATCTTAGGCATAAAAGATTTGTCCAAATGGACAATGTAAGTTGACCTCTCTGCTGAGGTTCCTAAAAACAAAGAAAGACACAAAATAAACCATAAAAACATGAGAAAAGGTACTCCTATCATAGTTTTTCTTCTGCACTTTGTGTTTTCCTACTATAGCAGAGCCTCCTTTTAATATTCACCTTTATAAACAAGCCATAGTTGGTTGGTTTTGGGAAGTAGATAATGCAATTGGTTAGCTCTCATTTTCTAAGGCTTGCTGGTTTCTTTGAAAAAGAATAATATGTTTCAGTCAGTGAGCCTGAGGAGACTTTTGCTAGTCTAAATTTGTGTGCTTACTGTGTACCCACTACACAGGAAGATGTTAAACCATATTTTTAAGTGATCAATTGAGGTTGGAATATGTATCAAATAATACTAATGATTAAGTAACAAACAGTATATAAAAGATAATTCTTCTTTCTTTAATGCATGCACCGGATAAATTTTTCGCATAAATGCTTATAAGCTGTTCTATAGTATATCTCCCTTTTTCGGAAAGATTTATGGGTATTATTAAAGATTCATATTTTTCAAGGAAGTTCTTTAAGCCTAGACAAGTATATCTATGGGTTCTCATTGTTTGGAGTCATACACATTTTTTATTTAAAGATAAGAAATAGTACTACTAGATTGAGAATTTGCAGCAAGTTAGTTTTAGTCTCAAGTTACTTTTAAAAAATGACCCTACCATATTGTGATTGTTTGGGTGTGTCCCATAAAATTGACCCTTCCAAATTGTGATTGATTGTTATGCCCCATATTTAGAAAATGGCCCTACCATATTGGGATTTATTGGGATGTTCCCACTTCCCAACTGTATCCATGCCCAACCATTTTTCCCAATTCCCAACTGTCCTCACACAAACTCTCTTTTTCTGTATATCTGTTTATTCAGTTCAATTGGTGTATGTATTATTTTTATACTCTCATTTATATTAATAAATTGCTCATACGTAGTTCAGTTGATCAAATCACTTTTAACTTATTGTCTCATTTGGTATATTTTCTTTGTTATTTCATTTATTGTTATTTAAAATTTTATTGTTAGCTTCCGCATGACATCAGATTATTTTAATCCTAATATATGTAATGATGCATAGTTATTACTATACTATACTTTATTTTGATGATTGACAAACCTGTCAAAAGACCAGATGAGGGACTAGACAGACCAGGCCGATCTCAAGGGACTGGGGAACACAGGAATCAAGATCTCAAGGGAACAAGAAAAAAAGTTGTATGATTGAAATGCTCATTCAAGGAGGAATGCTCATTCAACAGGAAATATCTCTCGAAGGGATCTTTTTTTCATAGAGAGCAGATGAAGGGACTAGGTACGCGCACCAAGTCGATTTGTACAAACAACTCTCACAGCAATCCACAGCTGACCACAGCTGTAAAGTTGCTGCCAACTATGACAGAGCTGCATGGTTTGGATCAGGCCTGGATCAACTGCACGATTTGGATCAACGAAGTTGACTCCCATGGCTAATGATGTAGCATTCCTGGATTCGAGGTAATCCATGGTCTTGATGGGTTTTTCAGTATTATCCAAAGGGTTGACAATGGTCACCATGGAAGAGTGACTAGCTGAAGGACTCCAATTTTGAGTGACGATGCATATCAAAACACACATTGAAGTGACAAAATCCTTCAATTCACTGTTTGAATGACGAAAAGTTGATGTGCGGGCGCTCATGGTTATACGTGGATGCATATGGCTCCGCAGATGCCAACACAAATCAAACGTCAACTTTCTGTTTTGTAGAAAGAATGCCATGCGGCCACATTTGGACATGGACACATATGGCTCCGCAAATAGGTCCAACGTTCTGAACATCTCTTCACGAACCATTATTTTTGTTCTGAAGCAACACCCTTTGGCTATAAATATCTATTTTTTCCTCATATATTAGCACAAAATTTTGAAGTTAAATACTCCTCCTTGCAAAAACTCTAGTATGATTTACTATCGTTGAGTGTGTTCGAAATTCAACAAATTTGAGGTACCACTATTCAGCTGAAGTGAATCATTTTATCCTAGGAAGATATTCCATAGCCTCGAATACTTGAGGGAAATAATTTCCTTAAAGACATACTGTGAATTCAGTGGACTTGATTCTTAATTCTATCTTCATCTGTTTTTTGTTGCTTTTTCTATTTTTTAGAAAATAATTTGAACTGCAATTGTTTGAACTTATTGTTGAAGTTCTGATTCTTGAATACACAATTTATTTAACCCAAAACTAACAATTTTTAATAGCTTTAAATAAGCGTTTAACAACTTTCAATATTTTTTTTAAGCATAGGAGGGCTTTAAATAGCTAACTTACAAAGAAAATCAACATAAATTCAAAATTCAAAATAACCTAAAATATTTCAACTAACCAAACAAACTAAAAACCTAGTTAAAATTCAAAATTCAAATTTATCCTAATCTGAATAAATTATTTACTAAAAAAATAGTGCAGTAACTTAAAGCAATTTCCAACACTCCTTCTTTGCTTTAGTTACTGCGATTTAAAAAAGTTGCTCCTCCTCAATTTTTGATCTGGCAGTGCATGCTGAATTTTTCAATTTTTTTTTGAAGTTGCACTTTTTCTTTATTTAGTATTGATCTTTCTGTTATTTCTTTTGATTCTTTGCTAAAAAACAGCATCAACAATCTTGTCTTGTTTGATAGTACTTTCATAGGCTTTGCAAACTGTTGTAAGGTTTTTTCATTCCTCAAAACATCATATAAAAGTTAGGTTTCAAGATATGATTTCTTCACCGACCAAATTAGACAGTTTTTGTCAGTGAAAATTTTGGGGCATTCAAAGAGAGACTGCTGCTTGACATTTTTTGGTTTCAAATATCTCTATGCTTTGAAAATAAGCACGGGTTGAAAAAAGGTAGCCTTGACGGGTTAAAAGGGTAGCCCTGACGGGTTAAAAAGGCAGCCCTTACGGGTTGAAAATGATATGGTAGCGCTTTGGAAGTACTCACAGATCCCGTAAGATCAATGAGGCTCTGATACCACCGTTGGTTTTTTTTTTTTTTTTAAAAAAGATGGGGCAGCGAAAAAAGGGGTTAAAATGGATCTCAATGGATTGAAATCTTTCAATAAGCTTTCAACAGCTTTCAATATTTTTCTTAAGCATAGGAGGGCTTTAAATAACCAACTTACAAAGAAAATCAACATAAATTCAAAATTCAAAATAACCTAAAATATCTTAACTAACTAAACAAACTACCAACCTAGTTAAAATTCAAAATTCAAATTTATCCTAATCTAAATAATTTATTTTACTAAAAAACTAGTGCAGTAACTTAAAGCAACTTCCAACAGAATGTCAGTTGTGTTGACTAGCAAAGATTTTCCGCATAAAAGACTTGTCCAAATGGACAATGTAAGTAGACTTCTGCGCTGAGATTCTTAAAACCAAAGAAAGGCAGAAAAAAATATATAAAAGATCTTGTGTTTTCCCAGTATGACAGAGCCTACTTAGTATACACACTCTAAGAAACAGTCATGGTGGGTTAATTTCAAATTTTTAATTCAATAAAGTGAAAGTTGAGTATTCAATAAAGTGAAAGTTGAGTAATAATCCATGAAATAATCCAAACGGCTTTGTCGTTATGAGTAGATAATGCAAATGAAGCAATTGCTAAGCTGTCATTTTAAGACAGTTTCCTTTGGAAGAGAATCACATGTTTCAGTCAGTAGGCTTTGTTAGTGAAAATTGAAGTGGACATGCAATGTACTAACAGGATTCTAGTACATGCACCAAATTATATTTGAAGTGATAGATTGAGTCTATATTATGTATTAATTGGCAATCTATATAAAGGAAGGTTATTGAGGAAGTAATAGTGACACTTATTTATGATCTCCATTTTTATTTATTTTTTCTTCTTTTCTTGAATTTTTTTGTTAATTTTTACACTAATCAATTTTTTTATTAATTAAATAAAAAACTTTATCATATTTGCTATATCTAATAATATCTCATGAGTTATAAAAAACTTTCATTTATTTGCATTCTTCACTTAAATGATACATCTTCTCAACTTCATTCTACCTAATTCTTATGGGTTAATCAATCTATAAATAACAATCATCTATGGAGTTGTTGGATACTCATTTGCATTTTCTCCTTCTTCTTCTTTAATAGTATTTTTTTTATCCATCTTTTTCATGTGTCAATATGATATTCATCATTTTGATGACGAAAAAGGGAAAAATGTACTTCTGAACTATGATAAATGATATATATATATACCCTTTATTATACTTGGTACACATATGCCCCTATCGTTAATGAAATAGTATATATACGCCCCTCAAACTAATGATGGGGGCATATATGTACCCAAAGTATAGAATTTTGCTGAAGATTGAAACGTGAAGGATTGGATTTATTTGGTGTTGTTTTTGGGTGTATGGATTAATGGTTTTTTTGCTGAAATTGATAGTGATGAGTGTTACTATATTGTGTGTGTATATCATTATAGAAATGAAAAAAAGGCGTATGTTAGATAGGCATCTCTTGAATTTTAATTGAGACCGGATCGGATAGTGGGCATACAGGGTAGGGTAGTGGGTTTGGTTAATTATCTGAAATTAAAAAATTAAAAATAAAGGGAAAAATATACCCCCAAATTATGATAAATGGTACGTATATGCCCTCCATCATATTTTGGATACAATATATCCCTACCGTTAGAATAAGGGGCATATATGTACCATTTTATTAATGGTAGGGGAATATGTGTACCAAAAGTATGAAGGAGTGTATATACGTATCATTTATCATAGTTTGAGGGTATATTTGTTCTTTTTCCATTTTGCTGAAGATCATAGAAATATTCTTTAGAATTTCTTCTTGTATAATAATAGTCAAACACAAGTTCATCATGATGAAGGAAGTTTGATGACAGTGTAAAATTCATCAAATAGAGAATTACTTTAATTTGATACAAGTTTATCAAGATAAAAAAGGAAGTATAATGGACTTGAAAAATTCAACAAGAGAGATTATTAAATTAATTAGTTCGGCAAAGTATAGATGTTTGAATGATACATACATACATACATACATACATCTATAATCTATATCTATAATATATTAAAAGTATGAAGCCCCTTAAAAAAGTGAATTGAATATTTTACCCTTCATTAAAAGTAGTTATTTTAGACAAAATCGTTATTTTAACCTTTTATTCTCAAATTATGATACTATTAAAAATTAACTATAATAAATATACTAGGGATAAAATTCTTAGCTTTCTCAATTTTTTGTTAGTAATATATTGGAAGAAGTCTAATTTTACCCAATTCCTAGATTGACTTTATTCCGTAGGCTTAGAAATTCTATTTTAGGTGTTGTAGGTTAAGGATTCCTTTTTTAGGTAATGTATCAAAGACTTATAGGGTTAGGAGTCTATTTTAGGTGTTAAAGGTTGGTCATCGTTTATTGATACAATAAATTTTTGTGATATTTGTACTCCTATACAATTTTATTCTTGCCAAAAGATATTATACAATGTATATATTTATGTTAAAAATAGTCACTAATTTACATATGTTGTTAGCTTCTTTTCTTTAACTGGATTAATTATTGTAGTTAGGATTTTGTATTAGCATGGTTTTACATGCAGAATCTGTTAACTATGGACTTCTGAATAGCAGAAATTTTGAAAGCAACGTAATGCCGGATAGGTTGTTATAGCTAGAGATGGATGTGTCTTGAGTAAATTTTATGGTAGAAAGCATATAAGTGGTGTTGCGAATGGCTTTGGATAATCAAGTGATTAGAGAAAAATAAATAATTTTCTTCAAATCTCGACCGAGGTAATAAGTTCACGTTTCTTTTTCTGTGGAGATGAAAGAATTTATGGGCGTAACCTTCGACAAACTTGAAGGATTAATTGCTAGCATGAGAATGGGACCCAAAAATTGAGGCTATCAAAAATAATTTTTATGTCTTTCTAGGTAAGGATAAGGTTTATGTTCTTACTAGGGGGTTTGGGTTGTAGGTGACAAAAGAGTTTTAAAATGAGATGTAGGTTACACAAGTCTTAATTATTATGTGGAGGTGACAATTAAGAAAGTTGGGGAAGTTTGAAAATAAACCACAAGTTTTTAAATTTACCCTTTGATCAAACTGTTTGCCTATATAACGGAAAATGGAGGAAAAAGACGCTTTTCTCTCTCTTCTCACCCATTGTTGTTTTCTCTCTCTTAGCAATTTTTGTTGTTCATTGTTATTGGTGCTTCATTAGTCATCTTATGCTTCATTATCATCATCTTCTACTTCATTATCATCTTTATCTTCTTCTTGTTGACCATTTGTTGTTGTTGTTGTTACCGCTACTATTGCTATTTGACCAATTTCTTAGGTCAAATTTTATTTCGAACATCACTTTCCACTTTGGCATTACTTCACAGGAGATCTTGGTAAGTCAAATTATGATTTTTAGTTGAATTTGTCATCTGGGTAACTGCTATTGTGTTGCTGTTTTCCAACAATGGATAGAACCCAATCATGAATCCAACATAAGATCCATCAGTTTAAATAGATAAATCATTTGTTGCGATAGATGAGACAACTATTTCAATGAAAGACTGATATGTTGGATTCATGTTTAAACAGATGGGTCATCTATTGCAACATTTGACACATCTATTGCAACAGATTAGTAACCTGTTGCAACAGAACTTGAACACTATTCCAACAAAAGTGTTGTAAATATCTGTTACAACAGATTACTAACCTGTTGCAACAGATAAGTCATCTATCGCAATCGGTTAATTATTTGTTGCAATATGTCACTCATCTGTTGGAATCAGCTTCAAAGGTAATTTAGTACTGTAACATAAATATCAACAGGCGTTTCATCTGTTGCAACAGATATTCAGGAGCTTAACATGAATCCCAACAGGTAAGTAATTTGTTGCAACTAATCACTTACCTATTGCAACAGATAACAATCTGTTGGTATTCATTCATGGCACTATGAAATAACTATCAACTTTTTTTAACAATTAACTTTATTTAGGTACCACTAATAGTGAGATCAATAACAATAGAGATGGATTGTCATGGTCAAAGGGTCGAGAAGAGCAATCGATATGTATGGCATTGGAAGAAGGGTGAAATGCTAGAGACGATAGCTATGATAGTCCAAAGAGATGTTTTGTATGATGATTTTGTGAACTTAATCATCAGCTTTTGTGGACTAAATTGTCAACTAGAAGAACTCGCCATCAGCTACATGCACAACTTCTTTAAAAATCAGAGGGTACTGCCTTTCAAGATAGTCGATTAGGTTTGGTTGCGTGCTTATCTAAGTGATTCAACCAGGCTGGTGTTAAGGGTGTACATGGTTGAAAAGACAGGAGAGAATGAGAACCAAAACGTAGAAGAAGAAGAAGAAAAAGAGTACTTCTTTGATGACCGGTTGGATGATCTAGACATGAATATTCCAGATTATGATCAAACACCTACGCCTTTTGATGTGACCAATACGATGTGCAATTCTTCTCAATTGACACAGTCTGGAAATCTTCAAGATGATAGAATCAATTTTTTTTTATTGCAATGTCATTCAAGGACACGAATGAACTATCTAACACTTTATTTATTTCTTTCTTGAAAAAGATTTTAGAATAAAGAAGGTGATTAATTTGAGCAGTGTCTTTTGCTTCAAATATGCTAATTCAAATTGCAAGTGGATGTTGAGAGTGGTAAAGTACACAAGTTCTGATAGATTCGTCATTCATAAACATGAAATGCATCACACATGTGGTTTGGAGCACATCTCGGGCCAAAATCCTCACGCCACGGAAAAGGTCCTCGGTGAATATTTTAGGAGTAGTTTCCCCGATGGCAAAGGCCCTTCAACAAGGCTTATGGACAATCAACTCCTTACGAATTTAGGTGTCCTGGACAGTTATTGGAAGGTATATACGTCCATGGGGATTGCCAAGTACCTGGTTAGGGGGACACTTGAGCATTGGTATGAAGTCCTGGATGGTTACCGTTACATGATTTAGTCCATAAATCCTGAAAATAAGGTGACATTGCATCTGGATAGAAACGGAAAGTTCAAATACTTTTTTGTATCCTATAGTGCTTGGATTCAAGGTTTTCAACATTTGAGAAAATGCATAGCCGTCAATGGTACCTTCTTGAGGAGCAGGTATAATGTAGTTCTGCTAGCAGCGGTGGCGCAGGATGTGGAGAATCACATCTTTCCTGTCTCTTTTTATGTCGCGGACAAGGAATATGATGCCTCTTATGAATTTTTTTTTGAACAACTGCGAAGCTGCATCGAAGATACCAAAGAGTTGTGTTTTGTATTGGATAGGCATCCAAGTATTCCAAAGATGGGTTCACTTTTTTTAACTTCAGCTTACTTTAGTTGTTGCATCAGGTATCTTGGAGAGAACGTTCGAAACAACTATCACAACGAAAGGGTCTTCACCCTTTTTTATAGAGCAGCTAAAGCATATAGTAGAGAGGAGTTTTTAGACCATTTCAATTAAATAGAAGATGTAAATCCCAAGGTAGCAAAATTTCTCGCATGTGTCGGTTTCGAGAGATGGAGCCAGGCATTTTGTCTAGAAAATAGGTACATTCTTATAAATTTAATGTTTTATTTGATTTTAAATTTTAGTATGATGTTGTACTAAGTGATTCTTTTCTATAGGTACAATATTATGACATCAAACATAGTTTAATCGGTGAATTCATTATTTGGTGATGAAAGAGAATTTTCCATCAAGGCTATGTTTGAAAAAATAAGCGAGAAGTATAGCAATTTTTGTAATGAAAGACGTGTGTAGTTCAAGTACCCATAAAAAAGAACCCGATTTTTTCTCAAAATAAAAAAAAAATCAATGAACATTAGTTTGGGGAATAGGTTATTCTCTCATAAATAGCATATTACAAATTCCGTATCACTGGTCATGGTCATGCTGCCACGGTCGACTTTAAACAAGATTTTGTACATGTAGAGTTTTTGACTGGGACAAAATACTTGTCCACATGCTATGGCAACTCTTCAAGCTCAATGCGGTCATAAATATGGACCTGAAGTTTAAGAGCACTCCTCTCAATATTATTCGATGAAAAAATATGAAATGGCATAAAGTGGGCATATTACTCCGATGCCTCCCAAAGAATCTTGAGCTGTTCCAGCAGATCTTATGGGGAGATTAATAACTCCTCTATATATTGACCCAAACACTATCAAACCGGGAAGAAATCCATATAAGAGGAGGCGTGGAGTTGGAGAATTATTTTCATCAAGAAGAAACAAGTGCTCCATATGTAAGTGCGCTGGCCACAAAAGAACTACATGCTCGAATCATAATCTACCATGATCGTTGTAATTGCAGAAAACTTGTGTTGTTGTTTGTTTGTTTGTTGTAGAATTTTATATATTTAACTCATTGTTATGAACCTAATGTTATCATTTATTATATATAAAATATCTTTTTTTAATAACTTCTGCATCAATAAAAAAAGGCAAAACATGAACGAAATGATACAGTAGACCACAATTATTCTCAATAGTTGCACAAACAACTGGAATGTTTTCCTCCAACAGATGACAAATCTGTCAAAACTGGTGGATAATATGTTGATAGAAACCCAACGGATGACCAATCTGTTCCAAAACATGGTCCATTTGTTGAAAGAACTCAAAAGCCAAAATTGCTAGTTCTACTGGATTCAACATAGCTCCTTGCCTCCAACCGTCAACATGTTAACATATACGTATATTTAGATTAGAAGAAATAGACAGAATAAAAATTTAATAAGAATTAAAATACTAAAGTCTGACTAAAAGTAAATTTTTCATTAAACGAAAAATAAAATACATTAGGTATATAGATCTGATATAGAAAAAATAAAATACATACGCTAAAAGAAAAAACTAATTATTATTATTATCATCATCATCATTAATGACAGCTGGTCAATCCACTCACAGCAGCAGGGCCTCATCAGCCTCTGCATCTCTTTGGACATCGTCACTCTCACAGTGACTAACTCCCTCTGCAGGTCATTAAACTACCTATAATATTTTTGTACTATGTCGCGTAGAATAGCAATGTCCAGAAAACGATCAGCCATATCTAGAACACACATGAATTGACAAATAGAAAGAAAAAAATCCAAAATACAATACAACATATATGACCAACTGGTAAATTTACACAAGAAAAAAACTTACCTCAACGAGAAAGGAATATGCTCTTTGAAGAGAAGTGGTTGAAGATGTCAAACGAAAAAAAAAGCAAGAAATAAATAAAGTTGAGTTGAATAAAGATTAAGAAAGACCTATTTATAGAGGATTGAATCTGGATGTGTTAGCCAAAAGGTAGGACTGTTCAGCTCCATTGTATTAATTACATTCAAACTGGTGGCATTTTGTTTTCTGTGAAAAGTCGAGACTTTTTCTTTTACATGAATTACTTCTCACCTTTTCATAGAGGTTTGAAACTCGATAAAAGCTGTTATTATTGAGCTGTTGCAACAGATCGTTCATCTGTTGCAACAACTTTAGCATCTGTTGCAATAGATGGATTGAATGTGCAACAGATGGTCTGTCAAAATAGATTTACCATTTGTTGCAATAGATGGTTTGTATATGCAATAGATAAGACATCTGATGTGACCTATGTATTATCTGTTGCGATAGATGGACAGTATGTTGGAGGAGATAGTTTGATATGTTCTAACAGCTGATTCATCAGTTTCAACAGATGGAGTATTCAGTTCATTAGCTATTTTGAATGTGTTAGATAAAAAGTTACAACTCTTCACCTCTTTTTAATAGTCCCTCCATTTCGTATTAGTTGGGCCCTATGAGCTTGGCACCCCAATTAATAAAAATATAAATTAGGTGATTATTTTACCAAATTGGCCTTATTAATTATGCTTTGAAAGTATCAATGTGAATAATATACTTTATGTAGTCATTTAATAATAGGGGTAATCTTGAAAGAATATAATAAAATTTTCTTGATTTTATAAATAGGACAACTAAATTGAAACAAATATTTTTAGTAAGAAATAATCACATGTGTGCAGATGAATAAAAAAACACAGTCTGGTCTATGGCAACAGATTTACCATCTGTTGCAATATATGGATTATCTGTTGCGACAAATGGACCATATATTGGAGGAGATGTTTTGATTTCTTCCAACAACTGATTCGTCAGTTGCAACAGATAGAGATTTTGATTCATTAGTTGTTTTGACTATGTTAAGATAAAAAGTCATGACGCTTCACACCTCTTTTTTAATAGTCATCACATGCGTGCAGATGAATAAATAACACTGTCTGACATGTCCTGATGGGGTAGGAAGAATAAGGTGCATACAATGAATCCCATTTTCATGCGTACGATTTATGTATATTATTGATCAGGCTACCATGATAGACACACACAAAGTGCAATGATTTTGTGAATTCAGTTTTTTACCGATTAGACGCTGATCCTTCAAACTAGATCCTGCATTGTACAATTTAGTTTGATAGATGCAAACCAATAAGGCCGAAGGGTTCCAAGATGGTGGTGTCGATACCCCGTTACAATTTAATGATGATTTATGCTCATGTTTTTGTGTCAAGTTTAAGGAAGGGTTCAAGTTGTTGGCGGCAGTGTAAATATCCAATAGTGATTGGACCAATTTTAATGGCGCAATGGACTTCTTAAAAGGCCTCCGAAGCCTCGCAATGCAGGAAACAACGATGGAACCAATAGAAATTCCCCTGGTCTAAATTTATATGGATGGATTGCTGGAGGAGACTTTTTTTTACAGCAATTGGGAGAATACCTGTGCACGAAGGGGGAGGTAGAGAAGGCCCTATACCATCTTAGACCATGTTTAAGAGGAAACACAGAGTAGGAAGGAAAATGTGGCGAAACTGGCCAATGAAATTGACATGAGAAATGAAAAAACTCGATGAGCTTCAAATGTGGAAGTGTATCCAAATATAAGAAATCCGTCATTCGATGAAAAAAAGAAAGCATGGTCAATAGGACTGGAGCTTGATACTTTGCTCGAGAACGCAACTAACGAGCGTGGCCTCAATGAAGACTCTCACAAAGTGCAGGACCAGAACTCAAGGTTTTAATTTTGACCGACAATCTTACCACCTTCCGTGCTCAGGCCTTGTTTAAGAGAAAACATAGGGTAGGAAGAAAAGTGTAGCAAAATTGGCCAATGAAATTAACATGAGAAATGAAAAAACTGGATGATCTTCAAATATGGAAGTGTATCAAAATATAAAAATCCGTCAATCGATGAAAAAATAAGATTGGTCAACATGATTGGAGCTGGGCACTTTACTCAGAATGCAACAAGTGAGCATGACCTCAATGAAGACTTACAAAATGCAGGACCAGAACTCTAAGGAAAAAGCTTTGCGAGCACGGAAGGTGGTAAGATTATCGGTCAAAATTGAAACCTACATGTCAATTTAGACCGATAATCTTACCACCTTCCATGCTCGCGAAGATGCTTCCTTAGAGTTCTAGTCCTGCATTTCAATTTTGTAGTCTCTAGAAAAGTGACCATCTCAATTCCTCTTAATCATTCTTTTTTTCAACGACTATGGATTTTCATTTTTGGATACATTTTCACATTCGTAGCTCATCCAGTTTTTTCATTTTTCATATCAATTTCATAACCTAATTTTGCTACACTTTCCTTCCCACCCTGTGTTTCCTCTTAAACAAGGAGTGAGATGATATATGACCTTCTCAATCTCTCTCTTCCCGCACAGGTTTTCTCTCAAACACTTTCTACTGTATAATAGTCTCCTCCAATAACCCATCCATATAAATTTGGACCAGGGAAATTTCTATTAGATCCATCATTGTTTGTGGTAGTATGAGGCTTTGGAAGCCTTTCAACAAGTCCATTGTGCCATTAAAATCGGTCCAATCACTATTGGATATTTACCCTGCCACCAAACACTTGAACCCTTCCCCAAACTTGATACAAAAACATAAGCATAAACTGTCATTAAATTGTAATGGGGTATCGACACCACCGTCTTGATCCCTCAACCTTTCCAGTTTAAACCTAAAAATCTTAACTGTAAAATGTCATATCTTGTTTGAAGGATTAATGCCTAATAGGTAAAGAACAAACATTCACAAAATCATTGTAATGTATGTGTGTTTTCATGATAGGTTGATCAGTAATACATAACTCCCACATATGAAGTGGTTCCATCTACAAGCAGCTTACTCCTCCGAACCCATCTTTACTCTAGATTTTAATGCTGGCCAGGTAAAAATGGATCCAGTTTCACTTTCTTTTGTTTGCAAACAAAAGAAATACATTTGATATCAAACAAGAGAAGAACAAAAAGAAAACAAAAAAAACATTATAAAAGGGTAACACAAAATTGAGTGAATCTACAGATGACCAATATGATGAAACAGATTACACACCGATGAGGCATCGTTGCAATAAATGGATGACATGTTGCAACAAATAGGTCATCTATTGGAATAAATCAAACCAGCCTTGCTACTGGTTTGATTTCTTCAAATAGTTGCTTCGTCTGTTCCAAAAGCAGATTCATTAGTTGCAATAGTTGAGGAAACTGTTGCAACACCACCAACAACGGCATCAACAACAAACAAAAAACACCATATGTTTCAATACCATCCACAACACAAACATCACATGTTCCAACATAACCACCACCCCTAACAACAGCACCACCAAAGTACCAAACAAAAGACATAAAAAAAAACTATACTTACAACAAGGCTTTTTAAGTTCTCCCAACAGATGATTTTTTTTGCATATTTTAATAAAAACAACAGTTCATTCATCTAAGACTTAAAAGTCACCTTTCCTTCAATTTTCTCAATAAATATAAAACTATTAATGGGTAAATCATTAATAGAAACAGACGTAAATATCTAATTTAAATGACATATAAAGAAGAATACGAGATGGAAAGAGCAATAGTAAATTGTACCTATAATGTCAAAAAGTAAATGGATCAAAACATCTGGTTCAGTCGAGAAAAGATATTGATTGGTTGAGATCGTAAAGGATCCTCATCCGAAAGAAGAGAGAAAAGAGAGAGAGTAAAAAAAGAAACAAAGATAATTGAGAATAGAGAATAAAGAAAAGTGATGAGTTAAGTCTAGACTACTTTATGGTTGAAGGAGAAAGTTATAGATGTGGGGAGTTTTAAATATTTATTAATAACTTTTGAGGGGCACGAGGAGACGATGACATTGAAAAGACCAGACAAGACTACTCACTTAGGAAATTTTTGAGTTATCCAAGTAGTTCCGAGTAATATTTTTACCACCTTAGTATTTTAACTGTTTTTATCTCGGACAGAAAATACCTAAATTGCTTTAAAAATGAAGGATCTTAAAATATTTAAGTGCAACATATGACAATTTCTTTTTGGAAATTTCCAAAGCTCAGTCATCTGTCGCAACAAATGACATAATCTATTTTATAGTTTACAACAGATGTGTAATATGTTGCAACAGATTATCTAATCTATTTAATTTGATCCAACAGAAAAGACATTTGTTGCAATAGGTTGAACATTTGTTTATATATAATTTCAATTGAGTTCATAGGTTAGACTAATACCTTAATTGAATGTGAGTTCTCATAAGGTCAACTACAACTTCAATTGAGGCTTTTGGTAATTGCATGATGAGACGGTATTGCGTTCCTCCCGACCAGAGTTGTCGATCGATGACTCTAAGTCAAACCGATTCTTACTACCTCATATGTTAGACTAATACCTTAATTGATTAATCTAGGACTAGGGTACTAATACCTTAATTGAATAATCTAAGACTAGGGGTGAGTTCTCATAGGGTCAACCACAACTTTAATTGAGCCTTTTGGCAATTCATGATAAGACGGTACTGCGTTCCTCCCGACCAGAGTCGTCGATCGATAACTCTGAGCTGAACCAATTCTTACTACCTTATATTTTCAACTTATACCTTAATTGATTAATCTAGGATAGGGTACTAATACCGTAATTAAATAATTTGGGACTAGGGGTGAGTTCTCATAGGGTCAACTACAACTTCAATTGAGTTTTTTGGCAATTGCATGATGAGATGGTACTACGTTCCTCTCGACCAGAGTCGTCGATCGATCACTTTGACCTAAACCGATTCTTACTACCTTATATGTTCAACTAATACCTTAATTGATTAATTTGGGACTAGGGGTGAGTTCGTATAATGTCAACTACAATAGATGACAATGCCTATTTGATAATTTATAATAGATGGGTAATCTATTGCAATGTTTGACTTAATCCATTTGATAATTTACAATAGATAGGTTATCTGTCGCAACAGATGAATTAATCTGTTTGATAGTTTACAACAGATTCTTGATATGTTTCAACAAATGACGTAATCTGTTTGATAGTTTACAACAGATGCATAATATATTGCAATAGATTACCTAATCTGTTTGATTTGATCCAACAAAAAAGATATTTGTTGCAACAGGTTAAACATTTGTTTATATATAATTTCAATTGAGTTCATATGTTAGACTAATACCTTAATTAAATGTGAGTTCTCATAGGGTCAACTAAAACTTCAATTGATTCTTTTGGCAATTGCATGATGAGATGGTATTGCGTTTATCCCGAATAGAGTCATTGATCGATCACTCTGAGCCAAACTGATTCTTGCTACCTCATATATTAGACTAACACCTTAATTGATTAATCTAGGACTAGGGTACTAATATCTTAATTGAATAATCTAGGACTAGGGGTGACTTCTCGTAGGGTCAACTACAACTTCAATTGAGTCTTTTGGCAATTTTATGATGAGACGGTACTGTGTTCCTCCCGACTAGAGTTGTCGATTGATAACTCTGGGCCGAACTAATTTTTACTACCTCATATGTTCAACTAATACCTTATTTGATTACTCTAGGACAGGGTACTAATACCTTAATTGAATAATCTGGGACTAGGGGTGAGTTCTCATATGGTTAACTATTAATTAATCTAGGACTAGGGGTGAGTTCTCATAGGGTCAGCCATAATAGATGGCAACGTCTATTTGATAATTTACAACATATGGGTAATATTTTGTGACATATGACAATCCATTTGATAATTTAAAACAGATGAGTAATCTATCGCAACTTATGACTTAATCTGTTCAATAATTTACAATAAATTTATTATCTGTTGTTACCTAATCTGATTGATAATTTACAACAGATCCAAAATCTGATGTAACATATTGAACATTTATTTTTTACAACTTCAATTGAGTCCATATGTTAGACTAATAGTACCTAAATTGATTAATCTAGGACCAGGGGTGAATTTTCATAGGGTCAACTAGAGTACTCGATCAACTACAACTTCAATTGTTTTTATATAATTTCAATTGAGTTACCCTTTTGTTAATTGCATGATGAGAGGGTTAAAAATTACACATATTTTATGATTTTAAAAATAATTAAGATCAATTCGAACCAAATTAACATTTTTAAAACTTGTCATTATTTCCCAAAATACAAATCAACCCATACAAAATGTTTCATCATTTCAAATCTCGAGTTCTTGCTCTTTCTCTCTCATTCTCACTCAACAATATAGTACAGATATAATACCCCATAAATTTCTAAGCTAGAAAATGAACCGTTGTTCCTACACATAAAACCTCATATCCTATGATTCATATTTAAGTATATGAATTAGGATGAGTATCCTAGTGATAATAGAGCTTATTATGTGTTAAGCATGTTCATAAGAGTCACTTAGAGTAAGCCAAGCTAAGAACTTTTGAATCCATCAAGTTTTCGTGTGTGATTTCACATGGGTCATCTTTGAATGAGAATAACTTGTTTTATAGGTGGTATTTTTTTATATTCATACCCTCTAAATTGTATAAAATTGAATAAGCTATTCGTCTATACCAAATTTGCTAAAAACGGACACCCGCTGAAGAAGTTATGGCAATTTAAAGTTTCAGCAGCGTCATTTCAGTCAGTAGTACATCGCGCCATAAGCCAAAATAACATTTGTCAATTTCCATTATCTCTCCAAGATTCCACCGCATCGCGGTGAGTTTCCAGGTCATAAATGGGTGGCAAAGCAATATCTCCGCATCGCGCCGGGGGCCTAAATCAGGTAATTTTCACAGAAATTAAATGACGCATCTAGAGGGGTATTTGGGTCATCTTTCCACCCCTATATATTCTATAAACACGAAATTTATCCCCAATCCAACCACATTATACTCTCTTTTCTTAAAATTCTCTCAAGAACCCCATAGGGTTTTCATAGGAGCTTCAAAATTCAAAAGATTTCACCGTTAATTTTCATGGAATTTCCATCTAAGGTATGCTAGTGTTCATCTATGGATTCATTTCGTTCATAGAGCTCAAGAATCATGTTTTAAATATTATTTTGTGATTGTCTTATTGTGATATGACCATGTACATGTTGATGATTGTTTTTTAAGTCTCAAGATGATATCTAAAGGTATTTTCATGAAGTATATGTGTTCGTTAGTTGAAATGCATGAACTTTATGTGGTTTAAATTGGGGAAATTCATAAAAACACACCTAATCTAAAAGAATGCATGCAAAGTGTTTGATAAAATACTTAAGGTGATAAGATTCGTGTCCCATGATTTAATAGTGCTTAAATGACAAGTCCATGCTCTATGCTTTATGATTTCACATAAATTCCACGTGATTGATATACGGCGTTGTTGTGATATGCATTGAGCATGATATTGAAGCTATGAAAGTGTACATGTGTGGTATGAGTTTACCTTCCATACGTAAGATGTTGAGAACTATGCTTAGTGTGAAATTCCCTACTTATGATATGGTGAATTGTGGACTCCATTTTTTTATGATCAAGTCAGTTATGTGTGTCAGTTTCCTTCCATCGATTCTTGGGGGTACTTGTACCCAAAAAATATAGTTGTGTGCCTAGAGCCATGTCACGTTATCATGATACTCTCAGTCAAGCCATGATCTATATAACTCAGTCAGTCATGTGACTCAGGAAATCTCATGATCTCAATGAATTCTCAGATAGTAGTACTATTCCGTCAGTCAATGGAAGTCAGTTACTCAGTCCATGTACAACCAGTTAAATAATGTTCAATCTCTTTAGATAGGAGTAGAAGTTAGCACCGAGTGAACCCAAGGATGGGAACTCACTTGCCAGTTTAGGGTGTGATTCTTAGTAGTCATCCTTGTGTTCCAGAACTACGTAGCTAGTGTAGGTTGAGATATCTTAACCTGTCTGATTAGAGTTGATGAGGTGGCTAAACCTGTCAGTTTAGGGTTCTCACCGTTCTCATTCGAGTACCTGCTAGCTAAGGGTCACTCACAGTTGTCCTTACCAGTGGTGCGGTATTGACACCCTTCCAGTTAAGGCAGAGATTGGACCCCAACTTAGCTATAATGGCACATATGGGGCATGTCGGTTAAACAACTACCTCCCACAGTTTCAGTATCAGTCTCAATAAAAAAACTTAGATAGTTCTTCAGATTTTAGTATACCTGGACTGTTAGATACAGTCAGATTAGTAACAGTACAGAACTTAAATAGTTCTATCAGATTCAGGATTGTCAGACGCAGTCACCCATGTTATTAGAACTACAGTATCAGTCATGTTAGTTATCAGTAAACTATGTATTAGCATACAGATCTAACTATCACGTACTCACGATTCCAGTTACTGTGTATGCATGTTTGCACTCTCACATTCATATCAGTCAGTTAGTTAGCATTGTCCATACATGTAAACCCTTTTGTATTTAGCCTACCTCACTCGTATACTCAGTACTCCAGTTGTACTGATACATTTACGCTATGGTTCTTTCTTTTCATGTTACACCATAGGTTTAGAGACACGAGTTCCATACCAGCAGTAGCAGTCACTTTCTAGTATACAGAGTTGCAGTGAGTCCTCTTCATTCGAGGACGATATGATCTGATTCACTTATTATTTTAGTTAGCTTTCAGTTTACGGAGCTAGTTGAAGACATATTCCTTCAACTTCTTATTCAGACAGTACTTAGGGGCTTTTAGATTCAGTTCAGATTTATGTTCAGATTCGATTCAGACTTCAGTTTTTTTGGGTATTTAGCACCCATATGGATGTTATTATTTATCAAATATTCTATTCAGTTGAACCTTATGGTAAATTGTTTATGTTTTTCACATTTTACAAGTATATTATATAGTGTACAGGTACAGATATCAGTCATGGGTTAGTTTATGGTCCCTCGGGGTCACAAGCACCTTGTAGCATTCCGGTTCAATAAATCGGGGCATTACAAACTTGGTATCAGAGCCTAAGGCTCAATAGAGTCCTAGGAAGTTTGAAAGCCGCATCTAGTAGATTTTTATGCATGGGTGTATTGTGCTCCACATTTATGTGCAAGAGGCTATAAGATATTTTAGGAATAGTTTCCCTTCTTTCAGTATTCATGTAGTGCTAGTGAGCATAATCTCTAGCTAAACTCTCAGTCTAGTTCGTTCTTCTCTTATTTCAGAATATGTCTCCAAAGAGAAGAAACCAGCCAGCTCCTCAGCCCGAAGATCCTTTGGGCGAACATGTTTCTCATGCAGAGTTTAGAGCCGCATTCACCACACTTGCTCAGTCTGTGGATACCTAGAATTAACGGCCACCAGTTATTTCAGCCAATCCAGTGGTCAACTCAGTCACATCTAGGATTCGGGACTTCACCCGAATGAATCCTCCATCTTTCTTTGGGTCTAAGTCTGACGAAGACCCTCAGGAGTTCATTGAGCAAGTCCAGAAAGTCATTGAAATCATGGGAGTTAATTCTGTTGAGAGTTGTGAGTTAGCCGCATACCAGTTGAAAGATGTGGGTCATACTTGGTACAAACAGTGGAAGTCTAAGAGGGTAGAAGATGCAGGTCCTATAGAGTGGGAGAAATTTGGCATGGCTTTCTTAAACATGTTCTTTCCCTAAGAGCTGAGGGATGTAAAAGTTCTTGAGTTCATCAACCTCAAGTAGGGAAATATGATGGTTAAAGAGTATTCTCTTAGATTTACTCAGCTAGACAGATATGCCCCTTATGTGGTTGTAGACAACAGGGCTAAGATGAGCAAGTTTGTGTCAGGAATGAATGATAGCGTGGTAAATGAGTGTAGGTCTGCGATGCTGAATAGTGATATGACTTTAGCTAGTCTCATGACCCATGCTCACTAAATAGAGGAGCAGAAGATTAGGACTAGGGAGAGGCAGAACTAGAGAGCAAGATCAGGTAGTTTCAATTTTGCTCAACCCAAATTATAAAGAGGAAACCGTTCACAGTTTCATCCTAAGCTAGCAGTTCCATCTCTTTCCTCCGCCAGTTCCCCAGTGCCAAAATTTAGAGACAGCAATAGAGATTGAGGACCAGGCTCTAAGTCTCAGGAAAGTGTCAGCAGTGCCCAAGCTAATCCCCTGTGTCAAACTTGTGGTAAGAACCACATGGGTACCTATATAGCTAGTAGCATATTTGTTTCGGTAATGGAAAGCCAGGCCATAGGATTAGAGAGTGTCCACAGTCAAGTCTACAAGGTCAGCAAAATCATTCCACAGCCCAGTCCGGTCGCCCTAACCAGTAGGGTGCCACTTCTAGTTCTACTAGTGGGCAACGCCTAAATAGAATCTATGCTCTTCAGACCTGATAGGATCTGGAAAATTCTCCTAATTTCGTTACCGGTCCATGTTCATGTTTACGCTTTGCTAGATCCAAGTGCATCCTTGTCTTTTGTTACTTATTATATAGCAGGTGATTTTGGAATTAGTCTTGAAATTTTAGCAGAGCCCTTTTCAGTCTGTACCCCAGTGGGTGAAACCATCATAGCTCGGTGGGTATACAGGAACTGCCCAGTTATGATATTTTAAAAAGCCATGTCAGCAGATTTAGTCGAGTTAGAGATAACTGATTTTGATGTCATTCACGGCATAAGTTGGATTCATTCCTGCTATGCCACAGTCGACTGCAGAAATAGGATAGTTCAATTTTTGTTCCCGAATGATCCCGTCCTAGAGTGGAAGGGTAGTACTTCATCTTTCAGGGGTCAGCTTTTTTCTTACCTTCGGGCAAGAAAAATGATTTCTAAGGGCTGTGTTTATCATCTCGTTTATGTTAAAGACTCTAGTTTCAAATCTCCTAGTTTTTAATCAGTTCCAGTGGTTAACGAATATTCAGATATCTTTTCCGAAGATCTTCCAAGCATTCCTCCTGAAAGGGAAATAGACTTCGGCATTGCCCTTATTCTAGATACTCAGCCTATTTCTATTCCGCCATACATAATGGCACCAGTAGAAATCAAAGAACAGAAAGATCAGTTGAGGGATCTCTTAGATAACGGATTTATTAGACCCAGCATTTTCCCGTGGGATACACCAGTCTTATTCGTGCACAAGAAACATGGTTCTCTTAGGATGTCTATTGATTACCATCAGCTCAACAAAGTTACAGTCAAGAACAAGTATCCTCTTCCCATAATAGATGACTTGTTTTACCAACTTCAGGGTGCCAGTTATTTCTCCAAGATAGATCTCAGATCAGGCTATTATCAGCTTAGAGTTAGAGAATGTGACATCCTAAAGACAGCTTTCCATACTCGGTATGATCACTTCGAGTTTCTAGTTATGTCCTTTGGTCTTACCAATGCCTCAGCCACTTTTATGGACTTGATGAACTGTGAGTTTAAGAAGTACTTAGACATGTTTGTCATAGTCTTCATAGATGATATTCTGGTCTATTTCCGCACAGAGCGTGATCATTCAGACCATCTCAAAATTGTTCTTCAGACTCTCAGAGATCACCAGCTATTCGCTAAATTCAGTAAGTGCAAATTTTGGCTAAGATCAGTATCATTCCTTGGCCATATTATTTCTGGTGATGGAATTCGAGTAGATTCTCAGAAAATTAAAGTGGTATAAAACTGGCTCGCCCTATATCTTCATCAGATATCAGGAGTTTCTTAGGTTTGGTTGGCTATTACAGATGGTTTGTTGAGGGATTTTTTTCTATTGCATCCCCCATGTCCAAATTGACTCAGAAGAAGATCAAGTTTCATTGGTTAGATTCTTACGAGAAGAGATTTCAGGAGTTGAAGACTCGACTCACCTCAGGTCCAGTTCTAGCTCTTCCAGATGGTTCAGATGGTTTTGTAGTCTATTGTGATGCATCCAAAGTGGGTATAGGTTGTGTCCTCATGCAGCATGGTAAGGTCATAGCCTACGCCTCCAGGCAGTTAAAGCCCCATGAGAAGAATTATCCTACTCATGATCTTGAGTTAGCAGCCATAGTATTTGCCTTGAAAATTTGGAGGCATTATCTATACGGAGTTCATGTAGATTTCTTCACATATCATAAGAGTCTCCAATATGTATTTTCTCAGAAAAATATCAATCTTCGTTAGAGAAGGTGGTTAGAGCTCTTAAAATATTATGGCATGAGTGTCCTTTATCATCCGGGCAAGGCTAATATTGTGGCCGACGCTCTCAGTATTTCTCCATGGGTAGTATTTCTCATGTTGAGGATAGAAAGAAGAAAATAGCTCAGGATATCCATCATCTTTCCAGACTAGGTGTTCTCTTAGTCGATTCTTAAGAGGGTGGTGTATGTGTTCAGGATAGTTCAGAGTCATCTCTAGTTTTGTAGGTGAAAGAAAAGCAAGACAGGGATCCTAGCCTTTTCAAGCTAAAAGAGTCAGTTTAGAATCAGAAAGTAGAGGTTTTCTCCCAAGGGGGAGATGGAGTCCTTCATTGTCAGGGTCATCTATATGTTTCGGGTGTAGATGACTTGAGGTAGCAAATTCTTGCATAAGCGCATAGTGCGCGAAAATCTATTCATTTAGGGGACACTAAGATGTACCGCGACTTGCGGGAGATCTATTGGTGAAGTGGGATGAAGAGAGATATTGTAGAGTTTGTGGCTAAGTGCTCTACATATCAACAGGTTAAGATAGTACGTCATAAACCTAGTGGATCCATGCAGGAGTTCACCATTCCTACTTGGAAGTGCGAAGAAGTGAACATGGATTTCGTAATGGGTTTGCCTAGAACTCGTCATCAGCATGATTCAGTTTGGGTCATTGTAGATAGAATGACCAAGTCAACTCATTTCCTTCCAGTTCGTACTTCTTATTCATTTGAGGATTATGCCAAACTCTATATCAGGGAGTTGGTCAGATTACACCGGTGTTCCATTAACTATCATCTCAGACAGAGGTACCCAATACACCTTTCACTTCTGGAAAGCATTCCAAAAGGGTTTTGGTACCCAAGTTTATCTCAGTATAGCTTTTCATCCTCAGACAGATGGTCAAGCAGAAAGGACCGTTCAGACTCCTGAAGATATGTTAAGGGTGTGTGCAATTGATTTCAAGGGAAGTTGGGATGACCATTTGCCTTTGATTGAGTTTGGATACAATAATATCTATCATTCCAGTATTAAAATGGCTCCATTCAAAGCTCTCTATGGTAGGAGGTGGAGATCTCCAATCGGGTAGTTCAAAGTTACTGAGGCCTTAATCATAGGGCCTGACTTAGTATTTGACACCGTAGAGAAAGTCCAGTTGATCATAGAAAGACTTCGGGATGCTCAGAGCCAACAAAAGACCTATGTCGATATACATAGAAAGGATCTCGAGTTCGAGATTGGTGACTATGTCCATCTAAAGATCTCTCACATGAAGGGAGTGAAGCGGTTCAGCAAGAAGGGAAAGCTCAGTCCCCGATATGTCGGTCTCTTCAAGATTCTCACTCGCTTAGGCAAGGTAGCTTATGAGCTCGAATTACCTTCAGATCTAGCCTCAGTTCTTCCAGTATTTCATGTCTCTTTGCTCAAGAAGTGTATAGGTGATCCATCAGTCGTAGTCCCTATTCAGAGCATTGACATTCAGAACAGTCTCTCCTATGAGGAAATTTTGATCAAAATTCTAGACTATCAGACTCGTAGACTGAGGAACAAAGAAGTTCCTCTAGTCAAATTTCTTTGGTGAAATCTGCCCGTTGAGGGAGATACTTGGGAAGCAGAAGCATACATGCTTACCAAGTATCCTCACCTCTTCTTCACTAATCCATATCAAGCTCAAGGTAACAGTTCTCCTTAAGCTTATTCAGTTTTCCATTCAGTATTTTATACAACTTGGTATTCAGTTCATGCTCATGTTTCATCATAAATCTAGTATCAAGTACCATTTCATATTCAGTCATGCATTAATGTATCAGTCCAGTGTATAATCATGCATCAAATATGCATTCTAATTGGGAGAACTCAGTTATCAGAAATCTCAGTTATGCATTCATGAATCAATTACTCATGCATCAAATATGCATGTCCAGCATGATATGTTTAGCTTATCATTCATGTCTGTCATGAGATCATGTTCCAGTAGTGTATATCTTGTACGTACTCTAATTTATCGTCTCTCCCCATTTCAATCAGTCTCATTCGAGGACGAATGTTTCTAAGAGGGAGATATTGTAATACCCCGTATATTTCTAAGCTAGAAAATGAACTATTGTTCCTACACATAAAACCTCCTATCCTGTGATTCATATTTGAGTACATGAATTAGTATGAGTAGCCCAGTGATAATAGAGCTTATGATGTGTTAAACATGTTCATAAGAGTCAATTAGAGTAAGCCAAGCTAAGAACTTTTGAATCCATCAAGTTTTTGTGTGTGATTTCACATAGGTCATATTTGAATAAGAATAACTTGGTATATAGGTGGTATTTTGTCAGATTTATACCTTATAAACTGTAGAGAATTGAATAATCTTTCCATCGATACCAAATTCGCCTAAAACAGACACCTGGTAAAGAAGTTATGGCGATTTAAAGTTTCAGTAGTGTCATCTTAGTTAGTGGCGCATCGCACCATAAGCCAAAATGACGTTTGTCAATTTCAGTGTCTCTCCGCCATTCCACTACATCGCGGTGAGTTTCCAGGTCACAAACAGGTGGCAACATGATATCTTTGTGTCGCATCGGGGGCCCAAATTGGATAATTTTCACAGAAATTAAATAACGCATCTAGAGGGTATTTGGGTCATCTTTCCACCCCTATATATTCTATAAACATGAAATTTAGCCCCAATCCAACCACATTATACTCTCTTTTCTCAAAATTCTCTTAAGAACCCCATAGGGTTTTCATAGAAGCTTCAAAATTCAAAGGATTTCACCATTAATTTTCATGGATCTTCCATCTAAGGTATGCGTAGTGTTCATCTATGGATCCATTTTGTTCATAGAGATCAAGAACCATGTTTTAAATATTATTTTGTGATTGTCTTATTGTGATATGATCATGTACATGTTGATGATTGTTGTTTAAGTCTCAAGATGATATGTAAAGGTGTTTTCATGAAGTATATGTGTTCGTTAGTTGAAATCCATGAACTTTATGTGGTTTAAAGTGGGACAATTCATAAAAACACAGCTAAGCTAAAAGAAAGCATGCAATGTGTTTGATAAAATAATTAAAGTGATAAGATTCATGTCCCATGATTTAAAAGTGCTTACATGACAAGTCCACGCTCTATGCTTTATGATTTCACATGAATTCCATGTGATTGATATGTGTCGTTGTTGTGATATGCATTGAGCATGATATTGAAGCTATGCAAGTGTACACATTTTGTATGAGTTTCCCTTTCATACGTAAGATGTTGAGAACTATGATTAGTGTGAAGTCCCCTACTTATGATATGGTGAATTGTGGACTCCATTTTTTATGATCAAGTCAATTATGTGTGTCAGTTTCCTTCCATCGATTCCTTGGGGTACTTGTGCCCAAAAATTATAGTTGTGTGCCTAGAGCTATGTCAGATTATCATGATAATCTCATTCAAGCCATGATCTATAGAACTCAATCAGTCATATGACTCAAGAAATCTCAGAAATCTCATGATCTCAATGAATTCTCAGATAGTAGTACTATTCCGTCAGTCAATGAAAGTCAGTTACTCAGTCTATGTATATCCAGTTAAATAATGTTCAGTCTCTTCAGATGGGAGTAGAAGTTAGCACCGAGTGAACCTAAGGATGGGAACTCACCTGCCAGTTTAGGGTGTGATTCTTAGTAGTCATCATTGTGTTCCAGAACTATGTAGCTAGCGTAGGTTGATACATCTTAACCTACCAGATTAGGGTTGATGAGGTGGCTTAACCTATCAATTTAGGGTTTCCACCATTCTCATTCGAGTACCTTCCAGCTAAGGGTCACTCACAGTTGTCCTTACTAGTGGCGCGGTATTAACACCCTTCCAGTCAGGGAAAATATTGGACCCAGCTTAGCTATAATAGAACAGATGGGGAATGTTGGTTAAATAACTACCTCCCACAGTTTTAGTATCAGTCTCAGTAAAAGAACTCAGATAGTTCTTAAGATTTCAGTATACTAGGACTGTCAGTTACAGTCAATTCAGTTACAGTACGGAACACATATAGTTCCATCAAATTCAGGGCTGTCAAACGTAGTCACCCATGTTATCAGAACTACAGTATCATTCATGTTAGTTATCAGTAAACCATGTATTAGAGTACAGATCTAACTATCACGTATTCACGATTCTAGTTACTGTGTATGTATATTTGCACTCTTGCGTTCATATCAATCAGTTAGTTAGCATTGTTCATACATGTAAACCCTTTTATATTTAGCCTACCTCACTCGTATACTCAGTACTCTAGTTGTACTGACGCATTTGCTCTATGGTGCTTTCTTTTTATGTTACACCATAGGTTCAAAGACACGAGTTCTAGACCAGCAGTAGCAGTCGCATTCCAGTATGCAGAGTTGTAGTGAGTCCTTTTCATTCGAGGATGGTATGATTTGATTCACTTATTATTTCAGTTAGCTTTCAGTTTACGGAGTTAGTTGGAGACATGTTCCTTAAACTCCTTATTCAGACAGTACTTAGAGGCTTTCAGATTCAGTTCAGATTTATGTTCAGATTCGATTCAGACTTCAGTTGTTTTGGGTATTTAGCACCTATATGGATGTTATTATTTATCAGATATTTTATTTAGTTTAATGTAATGGCCTATTGTTCATGTTTTCCGTATTTTACAAGAATATTTTGCAGTGTACAGGTACAGATATCAGTCATGGGTTGGCTTGTGGTCCCTTGGGGTCATAAGCACCATGTAGCATCCGGTTCAGCAAATCGAGGCGTTACAATAGACAACAACTACTTAACAAATTTTTTCAACCCTCCACAGCAGATTGTTTTTCTTTTCATTTCTGACCACATAGGTGTTATTTTCGACTTCATTCTTGCTTGTATCAGCAATTTTCTTTGTATTTGTAGGCAGTAGAGTTTGAGAAGAGTTCTATATTTGTTATTTTTTCTAAAAAATAAGGGCTTTTAAGTTAATGATGAAAAATAAAACTTTTAGTTGTATTATCTTTGAGAATGAGTTTACAATTTTGAGTTTTAATGGTAAATTCGTAGGAAGAACTCAAGAAATCCCTAGTTTCCATCCCAGTATTCTGTTGATTGTTGTGGTATTTTTGGATGGTGTGTATTGTGTTGTTGTTGGTGGCAGTATTTTTTGTGGTCGTCGTGGTTTCACTGGTGATGGCATTGGTTGGTGGTGTTTATGGTGACTGTCGGTGGTGTCAGTATTCGTGGTGTTTGTTTATGGCATTGGTTGGTGGTGTTTGTGGTATTTGTAATGCATTTTTTAAAATATATGCATACTTCAATTGTAATGTAATTTTTATTTTTCCGTTGTTTGTAGGTAAAACAGGTCTCCTAAAAGAAAAGAAAGTGAAAGTGGATCAATGTCTGACCACCCAAAAAAAGGCTACAGTACAGAGGGATTTAGAGGAGCTTCCTGAACAATTTTGATAGGGAAAAGTGAAGCTGAGGAGAGATATGAAAACAACATTAAGGGAGGTGGACAAGGGTTTGTAGATGGTGATAAGGAAAATAAAAGTGAGAAGGAGGAGGAATTGGAGAGTGAGAAAGAGAAATGGGATGATCATCAACATGATGATAATGGATCACCAATGGGGCGTGAATTAATATCGACATCCCAGCATAATCCTATCAAAACTTTTAGTATTAAAAGGTTGCAAGTTGTGATACCGATAAATAACCAAAAAGAAAAACAACTAACTGGTCAAATTGTACTTAAATGTCAGATGGGGAAAATTTTTGAACATTTTATGAAAATTATGAAGAAAAAAAATGTAGGCGGACTGTTTAAGAAGAGCTGCTTTGTACACTTTCTTGAGCTGCCTGAGGACCCCTCTGCCCATATCTATTTCCCTATGATGATGGTATATGGTCTTCTCAAGCACAGGATCAAGTACGTGGGGGATGATAAAGATTTGAAGTAGGGGGCAAAAATAAGATGGATGAAATCTGGATCAACTACTGTGGCGTGCCTGTTTGTTTTGGATTGCAAGAGTTTGCCATAGTGATAGGATTGAGATGCCATCATCCAGAACGACCACTACCTCGCAAAATATCCAAGGAAAGAAAACGCAAGGAAAAAATAGATAGGTTGTTTGACATTGCTCGACGTGGCTACAAAGCATCGGATTTGTTGACAGATCTCGTGGATAAAACCATACTAGAGCAGTACAGGGAGCAATTGTGCTTAGTTTGGTTTGTCCATTCGGTTATATTGGCACGAGACGTCAACAAGGTCATAGAAGATGATTTGTTGGCACATGCTGAAGATTTTGATAAATTCAACAATTATCCTTGAGGATATGACAGCTTCTACTTGACTGTCCAGTATTTACTAACAAAGGTATCCTTAGGGACGACCACATTATACAGCTTTCCTTGGGTTTTCATGGTAAAATTAATAACTAATTTTACTCATCCATTAATTTATATTGAATATAGTTACTATGACTTTTTTTTGCTTGCTTCTTATTTAAATTTCTTAGGCTTGGGGATTTGAAGCCATTCCTCCCCTCTGAAAGCAATTAATGGATTACCCGGATGAGGTTTCTCATCCAAGGATGTTTAGGTGGTTGGCTGCAAAGAGTAATACCAATATTAAGGAGGCTGGTCTCTTTAACCCTCCGGATGATGCAGTACGTCTTCTTCAAGTAAAATAATTTTACTCAAAGAATCTATATATTGAACAGATGTTATATCTAGTACAAAAGATGTTATATCTGATGCACCAGATGGGACATCTATTACGACAGGATACGATTGATATCTTGTATCAGATTACCCATCTATTGCTTTGGTTCTTTGAACCTGACTCCTAACAGATTAAACATCTACTATAAATTATGCAATATATATGTAATCTGATAACATATTGTTCATCTGTTGCGACGTACAGATCATCTGTTACATAACAGATTACCCATCTTGTGCATCTGTTGCAATAGATAATTGATATTTTACATCAGATTATCCATGTGTTGCTCTGTTTAGCTGAACCATACTCAAATAGATTTTAACCATATACTGCAAACTATGCAATAGATGTTTTTTTTAAATGTAACCCAACTGTGAAAATTATTATATTATATGATTTAAATGCATTTGTTTTTTTAATTTTTTATAGGTTGTGCATCCATGGATCGTGCCTACTGAGGAAGAGTTGGTGATGACTTCTTATATTACTCTAGGTTATGTTGATACTATAGCAGACCCAACGGTGGAGTTAATAAACAAGGAATTGGCTAGAGCAACAGCCATAAGAAGAGCATTTAGGCAAGGTCTGCCTAATGTTGAGGCTCTTTATGACCAACCTACTAAGGCAGATCCGGGAGCTTCTTCTAGTGAATTTGTTGGTGTTGGTGGCAGGCATGCTGATGTTGCTACCACTCGTGTTGATGAGTATGTTGATGCTCAAGCAAGACACCTTTTTTCACCCTTACACAAGTCCCTCTCACCCCTCTTCACCTTCGTGTTCTCATTGCTAATGCGAAGAGTGCAAGGATAGATAGGATAAACTCTTTGAAAAGTAGAGGATACCTCTAAAGCTATCAAGGAATTCAAATCCAAGAAGTGTGTCATACCATCCAAGAAGATGATGGAGACACACACTCTTAAAGTGTCAGTTAGGAAAAAGAAAAAAGCAATTAGAGGCATACTCTTCAGTCGGAAATCAAAAGAAATTATAATTCCTCCCTCTCCAAAAGCTGTTGAAGTTCAGGGGCCAGTCAAAAAGGTGGAAATATACACGGAACTTGGCTCCGAAGATAAGAGGGATCTGCAACAGTCCAAGAATTCTAAGCCAGGCACACCAGATTACCCCAGGCCTCCCTTTTATCCTCAAGACTTCTAGACTATGACTTATATGCGTATGTCATACGAGGACAAGGCAAGTTTACTTTTCCTAACCTAGCCCTTCTAATATACCCTACGAAGAATAATCTATGCAACAGATTTCACATCTGTTGTAACAGCTGGGTATACTGGTGCAACTGGTAGTGGTTATGTTACAACTTATTAGCAATTTGTTGCATAAGTTACGTTGTATTATTGATTCAGAGAACCCTACGCAACAGATGGACCATCCGTTGCATCGTTACAATTACTAACCTATTTAAAAATTAACTTCTTATATCACTGCATGTTGACATAATTCTCTGCCTCATGAGGAAAAGAAAACTAACTTACTGGGAAACTTATGACACTACCGATAGGATAATGGACCTCGAATTCTGCCAGAAGCTCAAGTATAGGTATGATCAACTCAATGGGGAGGCATTATCCCTTGGAATGGGACTTGATTTCCTAGTTCTTACGTTGGTCTTGGATGAAGAAGAAATGATAAAATATGTTCGAGGGGAGAGGCCAAATCCACACGACAAAAGCTGGACCGAGGCAAAGAGGATTCTTGCAGTCATTAGCATGAACGACATACATTATCAGGATGTTGAGATACTACTCAAGGAGGAAAAGATCAATGTTTATGACTCCATCGTTAATGGCTTTGATCTTTTTCTCCTTATGGAGCCACTGATGGTGTTGTTGCCTATCTTGTTGAGGGAGAGTAAACTGATGAATCATTTACCAAATGAAGTGTTGATGAAGAAATCATGGGATTTTAAAGGTCAAAACAAAGGAATGATCCTTCCAAAAGATGATGCCGCTAAAGCGAGTGGCTTGCACGCTCTTGCACATATTGAATATTTGCTGACCGGCACAGAAATGGCCGAGCCAATGAATTTTCTGTGCGACAATACTGTGGCAAACCTATAAGAAGTCTGGTCTTATGGGTTACTAACTAGACTCTTGAAGCATGTGTATATAGAAGAGCCTGTTGTAACACCCCGTAAAAAGTCGTGCATGTATTAGCTCTTAGTAGCATGCGTAGGGAGTTAAGACTAGAAAATTTTTCTAAGTGTCAAGGAGACTTAGTCTTATTTTTAACTCTCAATCTTTGGAGATTTTATATTTGACCTTCATGACCTCCGTTTCTTTATTTTTTTAGTTGCGTTATGATGGAGCAAGTTAAGAGTACGTCTCGAGTGAGTTTTGGAATTTTTAAACGAGCTTAAGGGCAAGTTTGAGTTGACGAACAAGTGAGCCAGGGCGATTATCCCGTGGAACCTCGATGATCTCCTCACCTAGGAGTGAACAAGGCGATAGGCGAGGCGACACCCTAATACCGATATTCTCCAACTCCTTATCAACTTAAACATGGGATTGTATCCCAAATACACCATAATACACTCACTTTCATCAATTTCATCCAAGAACACTCCCAAGGGTATCAAACTAAAAACCCAAATAACTCAAGATTCAACCATGGGTTTTCAAAACAAATTAGAGATTTGGAATTCCCAAGTCGCAGGCATCAAGAAGCATCCTTTAATTTCCTAAAGAGAGGTACGCGAGGTTTTCATAAAATCTCATGAGCATAGAAATCATATTTTTTAGAAAAGGGTTTTGGATTTATGAATATATTCATGTTTTAGAAGTGTTGATGATATTATTTTGGTCTTTAGGTCTTCCCCAAAATTGATTTGAAATTATATATATATGTAAGAATGTATTTTAAAGTTGATGATTGAATTGAGAGAATGATTCATGAAAAAATCCCTCACTTGTGATGATTTTCACATACTTATGATATACTATGAAATCGTTTGAATGCATCTTGAAAAGCATGTTATGAAATGTCTTGAATAATGTTATATTTAGATTATGACTTTGATTCCAACAAAGAGAGGATTGTTTATGTTGATGAATTTTGAACATAATCATGTAATGAGAAGAGTTGCATGGTTTGTTAAAGATTACATGACCACCACTTGTTTATTGAAAGGACGAGAATTTTTGCACAATTTTGACTTATATTTTCGAAACATGAATTGTCTTTGTTAAATTGTATGTTTGGATGGTATGAACTATGTTTTAATGAAAGATCATGCTTAATACTTTATGATTCAGAAAACATAAATTGCAAGTCTTGGTATGACGATACCAAATCAGACAATGCCACAACAGACTCAGACTAATACAGAAGTCATATTTTATCAGATTTTTATGATTTAAACTTCAGAATGACTCATATTCAGAATAGGCTAAAATTGGGCATAAAGAGATGTTAGGTAGTTCCTCGAAGAATGCGTGAGTTCAGACAACTCACTGCCTAAAATCGTGATTTGTCGATCTGGGTATATTATTATACGCTGGCCTAGTGCCCTGTGGCATATCAGACTCAGACACTCCAACCCTTGCGGCACACTTGGGTTAGGGGCTTCCCCGCTGAGTCAATGACAGATTCTATACCCCATGGAATATCAGACTTGTAGGGGAGTGCTACCTAACTCAGAAGTAATACGAAGATCAGAAATTGCATTGATAGAAAGGTTTTATGATTATAAAATGGTGCCCATGTGTTTTGAAAACTGTTTTAGGCATGATGTTTTTGATAAATTACCCTTCATTATTTTATTAATATAAAAGCTTTATTTTGGATTACTTTGGGCACCAATACACTGTATTAACCCTCTCCCCCTACCTCTCAGGTTTTGAGGCTAGTCTAGGGGTCCAGATAAGCAGTAGATCTCATCAGTCATAGTTGCAGTGTCCAGTTGGTGAGCCTTATATATTTCACAAGGCCTGTTTATTTTCAGAAAATTGTTATAAATTACAGTTTTGGTCTACTGGGGGCCTTGTCCTAGTTATCAGGTTGTGTTAATGATCATGTAGTAGAGATTTCGCAGACGGTTTCTAGATGTTGTTAGATGGTTTTGGTTTTTCATTTTCTATTTTTGAACTTATATCATATTTATGACCATGATTCCATTTTGTTAAAATTTCCGCATTTCCTTATTGTGTATGAATAGTGTATATGATTTCAAGTTAGAAGGGTGTCCGAACCTTCATGGTTCGGGATGCTCGTCACGGCCACGGCCTCGATTCGGGTCGTGACACCTGTGAAATAGAAATTTAATTTCAAGTCACCCTTCACTTTATTACATGTATATGTAGTGGGAATAATTTTTTCTGATGAAAATTGAGTTTTTATAATGCAATAGATTGTCAATCTGTTGTAAAATATATTGAATCTGTTCTAGCAGATAGTTTATCTGTTGCAATAGGTTGTTCATCTGTTGCATTACACCGATGTTATTCCTATGAATAATCTAATAATCTAAGTCTAATCTGTTGCAACAGTGGGAAGACCTGTTTGATAATTTCCAACAGATGACCTAAATTTTACAACATATGCCTAAATCTTTTTGATATTTTCCAACAGTTACGCTTGAATATCCATGTTCTCGAAAATACCAAACCAGCAGAAAATACACACACCACCATAAAAATTTCACAATTAGGCTTGAATATCCATGTACCCAACAACACCAAACCAGTAGCAATAACGGCAACAATGTAGTATCTTCTTGCTCAATTTTGTTTCTCTTCAGAAGCCTTGACTTTGTTTAACAAACCCCAGATTACACAATTTTCTTGTGAAGGGTATCATTCTTCATACCAATCAAAGTAATTGCATCCACCCAATATATATAAAAAAGAAAACACAATTACAAAATAATTACAAGTCAATAATTAATCAACTAATTAAATAAAAAAATATTACCTTTGAAATCTTACAAGTAAAAAACCTACGACCTGGATTTTGTTGAGTCCAAGAAGTCTTTAACAGAGCTTCATGAATGCACTTACAATATCAAAAATCTTTATCACAAAAAATAGTGGAAGATGCGCTCGACATTGTCAAGCTCAGTTGAAAATAATGAAAGAAATAATTTGAAGAATTTGGATAGATAAAAGAAGATGACGATGAAGAAGAAGATTTGGGAATTTATGGTTAAATTTTAGGAGGAAGATGAATTTATAAGACAATGGGGGGGGATGATCGTTGGGGTCCAAGTGACGGCAAGTCAACAAAATGTGCCAGACTGACACATTTGATGCCTATTTTGTTTTACATGTTTAAAATGAACATTGTCTACTTGATGTCTATTTTATTTTAGGTGTTTGAACTGAACACCATCGAGAGGTTTCGTCTTTTTTATTTCAATTCAGTTTAACCTTTTAACACGTAGTGGCAATTATTTATGTCCAATGAAAGTTGAATTTTTATAATGCAACAGATTCTCCATCCGTTGTAATAGTTATTCTACCTATTCTGACATATAGTTTATCTGTTGAAATAGGTTAGTCATCTGTTGAATTATCTCGATATTTCTATTTAGGTCTATTTGTTGCATTAGTGGGAAGACCTGGTTGATAAATTCCAACAAATTTCCTACCTGCTGCAACATATGTCTAAATCTGTTCGATTTTTCCAATAGATGTGTCATCTGTTGCAATAGATATATTATCTGTTGCAATATTTGAATCTAGTTTTCCTTTTCAATTAATAAGTTTATATCTAAAGAATAAATAAAATTTATAGACAAAATGAAATAAATGGAAGACTTCAAAAATTAAGTGAAATAAGTCTATGAATAAATGAAATGTAAAAAAATTGTTATGGGTACATATCTCAACAAATACATCAACAACAATTTAAGTATGATGCCAAAGATTACTTTGACAGGCTCAAGCTATAAAGTTCTACTCAGTATGGACAAGTTGTTCTTCATTCGGTGCTATGGAATTCGGTTTTGCTCGTCGTAGATCTTTATTATTGCTTACGTACAGTTTTTGCGCTTTCTGTTCTCTGTATTTCCATAAAAAGAGTAGAATATTATCAATGTTGTTCAGCAGTAGCTTCTTCTATATCCACCTGGAAAGCCAGAATTGGTCAATGCTAATCACGGAGATACAACAAAACGAAAAAGGATAACTCATCTCTTCTAGTAAATCAAGCAGGTCTTCCTCCTGTCACTACTAGAAAACAGTAAATTACATGGGGATTTTACCTGGGGAATAATGTCGTAGGAAATACATGCAGATTTACCTACAAAATATTTAATTCCTCAACATTAAATATATTACTTGCGAACTATATATTTGCAACAAATTTCGCAAGTAAATTTGGCACCATATTGTGCAAATTTTTTTTTTGCGACATTACCAGGGAAAATATATCAGCGGGTATTATATCTCTAGGTAAATCCGCAGGTATATGGAGAAATATATATAGTTTTTAAATCTATAGAAAAATCCGCAGGTAATTTATCCTATTGATTTATTTAGAGATATTTTGGTGAAAATTTGTGTAATAGATTTTATTACCTACGAAATTATTTGGTAATTTTGTGTTGTGAATTTTGTTGGGGATTTATTCTTGGGAATTTACCTGCGAAATTAATACTTGCGACATTACCTAGGGAAATATATCGACGGGTATTTTATTTCTAGGTAAATTCGTAGGTATATTAACAAATATATATATTTTTTAAATCCATAGAAAAATCCTTAGGTAATTTATCCTACGGATTTACTTAGAGATATTTTGGTGGAAATTTATGTAATGAATTTTATTACTTAGAAAATTGTTTGGGGATTTTGTGCTGCAAATTTTGCTGGGGATTTACCTGCAAAATTATTACTTGCGACATTAGCTGGAAAAATATATCATCGGGTATTTAATCTCTAGGTAAATCCGCAGGTATATGGACAAATAGATATATTTTTTAAATTCATAGAAAAATCAGTAGGTAATTTATCCTACGGATTTACTTAGAGATATTTTGATGGAAATTTATGTAATGGATTTTGTTACCTAGAAAATTATTTGGGGATTTTGTGCTGCGAATTTTGCTGAGGATTTATTCTTGGGAATTTACCTGCAAAATTATTACTTGCAACATTAGCTGGAGAAATATATCGGCAGGTATTTCATCTCTAGGTAAATCCGCAAGTATATTAACAAATATATATATATTTTTTAAATCCATAGAAAAATCCCCAGGTAATTTATCCTACGGATTTACTTAGAGATATTTTGGTGGAAATTTATATAATGGATTTTATTACCTAGAAAATTATTTGGGTATTTTGTGCTGCGAATTTTGCTGGAAATTTATTCTTGGGGATTTACAAGCGAAATTATTACTTGCGACATTACCTGGGGAAATTTATTGGCTAGTATTTTATCTCTAGGTAAATATATATATATATATATATTTTAAATCCATAGAAAAATACCCAGGTAATTTATCCTACAGATTTACTTAAAAATATTTTGGTTGAAATTTATGTAATGGATTTTATTACCTGAAAAATTATTTAGAAATTTTTTGTTGCAAATTTTGCTGGGGATTTATTCTTGGAGATTTACCTGCGAAATTATTACTTGCGACATTACCTGGGGAAATGTATCGGCGAGTATTATATATATATACATATATATATATATATATATATATATATATATATATATATATATATAATTTTCAAGGTAATTTATCCTATGGATTTTACGTAGAGATATTCTCACGACCCAAAAATGAGGGTCATGATGGCACTTATAGCGGCGTACCTTGACAAGTAAGCCTATCACCCAAACTAATACAAATAACGAAAAAGACATAAATACCCCAAGATAAGGCTTCTTGAACGAAGTCAAACCATGTAAATAATCATAACAATGCGGAAAGAACTTATCCAAAATACCAACCATGCCCAAAACAAGTGTCAATAGTGTAAGAACTACTAATACAATCCAAGAGTCAAATACATCAAAAGACAAAAAAAACTAATAACCACAAAGGAATAATAACTGTCTCCGAATACTAATAAAGACATAACTAGTATAGAAAGATAGAGGTGAACTTCGGATGCATGAATGTCCAACCGCTACCTTGGAAGCTCCAACAATCGCCCGAATTAAGTAAGCTGAGGTGCACTCGAGCTAGGATCTGCACTGAAAGGGCGCAGTAGGCATGAGTACGGTCCACTTATACTCAGTAGGTATCATAGGCCGACCAAGCAAAGTAGTAAATAAAGCATACAAAATACACAGTAAGGGAACGTCACCTGCAATCAGAAAATGTCCTACAATGGTAGCCCACACTGCTTGCACTAACAGTTCTAGTATATTTCACATATATTACAAAAACACACCAAGATATAGAACACAAGTATACATTATGCCACATATAAATAGAACAAGAGAGAACATGTAGATACCAGATCATCAAATACAAGTAAAGAAAGGTAAGACAAATACATAGATAACAAGTCAATAAGACAATACCACACAATAAAGTAAGTGCAATGTTTATGATAATGATGATGATAATGATGATGATGATGATGCACGAGGTTGTTGGACAACCTCCGAGATCGTTGCACAATCCCCGTATACACCTACGGAGCTGATGCTTCCCTACGTAGGATCCATGGGGGGTTCATCAACCCATATACAATCCACATATCTCCTATCTCCTTTCCGGCACATCCCTCAGAAAGGGTTTTATAAGGTGTAACAATATTTTTAAAAAGGTGTTGCTAGTGTTTCTCAGATGTTGCCACGGTGGTACCAATATTTCATGAATGAGTATGCTATGAAGATGTAATTCTCACAACCAATCACAATAAGTATTTTCACAACCAATCACATGATATATTTCCACAACCAACCACAATGATACATTCCCATAGCCACATGAGCCAATATCCACTTATTATTTTCGTCTCATCCATGAATTTTCACATGTCTCATATGTCAATAAAGTATGAATATAATCACAATACACCAATGTTACCACATTAAACAACACAATACAATTATTCACATTTATCAGTATCGCATAGGACCCCACACGGTCAAAGATATCACATAATATCTCAATTTGGACAATTACATCACATATAAGCTCCCACACGGGCACAACATATAGATAGCCATTTTTCATGATTAGTTCTCACCCTTAACATCTATTTTGTACTATCATTTACTACCCACCCCAGTCAAAAAAGTTAAGTCATAACCTACCTCGAAGGTTGAAACTGGTTTGCTACACTTGAACCCACGATCTTACTTTTCACGAACAACCCCGAACTCTACTAACAACATAAAATATGAAATTTATGCATCAAAATAAAACCAACGACACTCATATTGACCACTTTTGGTTCGGGGTCAAAACGAACCCCCAAAATGAGTTTCCGAAAAAGAAGGGTAAAACCAGAACTTTATTTCAAAAATATGTTTCTCATACTTTTAGAAACCTACAGATGAAAACCCAAGTTAAATCGAGTCAAAACCGAGGTTCAAATCGAAGAAAAACTATTTTTTAGCTTTATCGGGTAAAATATTTGAAATCCAGGTTAAAATCTAGAATCGGAGTTGTTTTGAAGGTTAAATAGAAGAAAAAATAGAAATTATAAGATAAAAGTATTATTCAAGTGAAAATGAGTGAAATTTGAGTTGAAAATCATGCCCTAAGATTTTTGGGATTTTGAGAAATTAGTGAAGAAATTATTAAGAAAAGGGTGAATTCTTACCTTAATTCCATAATATAATCAAGAAATAGGTGTTAATCTAGTTTTCCAAACTCCCACAAACTTCACTTTTAAGCTCCCAAAATATTTAGGGTTTAACTCTTAAGAGGCAAGATGAAAAATGAGCAAAATGGACCCAAAAAGAGTGAAAATCTGCTATTTATTTCAGATTTTCTGCAATAAGCTGTGCAGATTTTTTCCTTTAAGTCGAAATGAACTTTGATGGGGTGTTCAGGATTCGTTCGGAGTTCGATTTATGCAAACGAACTATGTAACCACACTAAATTTGATGTTCCGAATGCGATGGTGATACCAGATTTTTCAGAAAATGTCATTTTGACAAAATTTATCCCCGAAATCATAATCTAAATTGAGGATCGAAATGAGATTTAAAAGCCGTAAAATCATACCGAACATGCTAACACTCTAAAATCCACAGTCCGAATCTGTTGGCAAATTTAGATTTTTCATACGAGGTCGTTTAGACCAAAAGTAGGTTCCCACACCCAACTTTCCAATTTTTCAACTTTCCGACCAATAGGTCGAAATGAGCTTGGGTGCACGAGGACCCGAACTCAAGTCTACCTAGACTAAAATCGATATTCCAGAGCTTCTGGCGCAGTTTGTTCGGCCATCCGTCGTCCAGATCAAAAGATATCCACATAAGTCCAAAATATGGCTCTCGAAGTCATAAAAAACCACAATATTGCATAAATGATACCAAAATGCATCAAAAATTATGCCAATCACTCCCATACCCCAGAAATATCCTAATGCAACTACGAGGAGAGGTAAAATAATCAAATCACATAAAATCAGAAATTTCACATATTTCATCAATTTTTTTTAGGTCGTTACATCATCCACCACTAAAAATCTAGTTCGTCCTCGAACTAAGGCAAGGAAATACCTGAATCAATGAAAAGCTGGGGATAGGAAGTATGCATATCAGACTCAATCTCCCAAATAGCCACATCTATAGGTCAAAGTTGCCACTGGACCTGAACCACAAGGATCATTCTAGAGTGCAATCACCTAACATTCCTAGCCAAAATGGAAATCGGCTCCTCAACAAAGGACAACCGCTCATCTAAATGAACTGACTCCCAACGAATGACCTGAGACTCATCAGGAATATAGCAACGAAGAATAGAACATGAAAAATTAGATGAACAACTGATAGATCAAGGGGCAAAGACAACTCATAAGCCACATCACCAACAGTTTGAAGAATCTCAAATGGACCAATATACCTGGGGCTAAGCTTGCCCTTCTTCCCAAACCTCATCACACCCTTCATGGGTAAAACTCAAAGAAAAACACAATCACCAATACCAAATCTCAAGGCATAAAGTCTACGATCAACATAGCATTTCTGCAAACTCTTAGCCGCTCTAAGTCTATCCTGAAAGACCCGGGCTCTATCCAAATACTCAAGAAAGTACGCATCTCGAGGTCTCACCTCTGAAACATCGAACCAACCTATAGGATAGCGACAACACCTACCACACAATGCCTCAAAAAGACCCATCTCAATACTGGAATAATAACTATTACTATATGCAAACTCTATTAAAGCCAAATGCTGCTCCCACTGGCCACCAAAATCCATCGCACAAGCGTAGAGCATATTCTCTAAAACCTGAGTAGTCCGCCCTGACTGGCCATCAGTCTGGGGTAAAATGCTATGCTAAGATCAACCGGAGTACCCAACTCATCCTGAAACATCTTTCAAAAGTGAAATATAAACACAAAACCTTGATACGAAATAATAGACACCAGTACACCATACAGATGAACAATCTCACGAATATAGATACGAGCCAACCTCTCAGCACTGAATGAGACCTGAACCAGAATAAAATGGGTTGACTTGGTCAATCGATCCACAATGACATAAACACTGTAAGAACTATGACATGTATAAGGAAAACCAGTCACAAAGTCTATAGTGATCCATTCCCACTTATACTCGGGAATGGGTAACCTCTGGGGCAATCCACCAGGCCTCATGTGCTCGACCTTCACCTACTGGCAACATAGGTAACGAGCCACAAAATCTGCTATATCTCGCCTTACACCACTCCACAAGTAGTGCTTTCTCAAATCACGATATATCTTAGTCACACATGGATGGATAGAATATCTGGAACAATGGGCCTCTTCCAAGATCAACCTAATCCAATCACCACTCTCAGCACACAAACTCAACCTCCAATCCTCAAAACTTGATCTGAATCAAGTAAGGCTTCCTTAACCTCCCTACTCAACATCTTATCTCGAATCAACCTCAATCAAATATCATCAAACCAATTAGCTCGAATCTGATCCATCAAAGAAGATCTAACCTCCATAAATGACAAAACACACCCAGGTGTTGAAATATCAAGCCTAACTATCTGATTAGCTAAAAATTGAATCTCTAAGGCCAAAAGTCTCTCCTGGGTCATAAGATGCGCCAAGCTACCTATGCTAGTCGACTTCTGGCTCAAGGCATCCACAACCACATTAGCCTTGCTCGAATGGTAGAGAATAGTCAAGTCATAATCCTTAAGCAACTCGAGCCAATGATGTTGCCTCATATGAAGATCTCACTGGTAAAGAAGTACTGAAGGCTACGATGATCTAAGAAGATCTAACAACGAACTTCATACAAGTAATGCCTCCAAAACTTCAAAGAAAACACAACTGTGCATAGCTCCAAATCATAGGTAGGATAAATCCTCTCATGAGGATTCAATCTTGATGAGATGCATACACAATTACCTTGCCCTCCTGCATCAACACAATACTTAACCCAGCACCTGAAGCATCATAAAAGACAATAAAGCCCACGTCCTCATTGGGCAAAGCCAATATAGGAGCTAAAGTCAATAAATCCTTGAGCTTTTGAAAGCTTGCCTCACAAAAATCGGACCACTAAAAAGAAATCTTCTTGTGGGTCAACTTGGTCAATGGAGCTATAATGGAAGAGAAACCCTTGACAAAACACTAATAATACCTGGCCAAGCCAATAAAACTCTGAATCTCAGTGGGCGAAGTAAGTCTAGCCTAATCACGAACCGCTGTAACCTTAGCTGGATCAAACATGATACCTTCCTTAGTCATCACATGATCCAAGAAAGAAACTGACTCCAACCAAAACTCGCCCTTAGAGAACTTAGCATATAACTTCTCATCTCTCAATCTATAAAGCACAATCCACAAATGCTCCTCATGCTCAACCTCTCTCTTAGAATAAACCAAGATATCATCTATAAATACAATAACAAAGGAGTCAAGATACGATCGAAACACTCGGTTTGCCAACTCCATAAATATGGAAGGGGCATTGGAAAACCCTAAGGACATGACCAAGAACTCATAATGACCATATCAAATCCTAAAAGCTATTTTCCGAATATCCAAAGCTCTAATCCTTAACTGGTGATAACCGAACTGCAAATCAATCTTTGAAAACACTGCAACACCCTGAAGCTGGTCAAATAATTCATCAATACGAGGAAGAGGATACTTATTCTTAACCTTCACCTTATTCAACTACCGATTATCAATACACATCTACACAGACCTATTTTTTTCTTCACAAACCAGACAGACGCACCCCAAGGTAAAACACTAGGTCGAATAAATCCCTTATCCAACAACTCTTATAACTGATCCTTCAGTTTCTTCAACTTTGTTGGGGCCATCCTATAAGGAGAAATAGAAATGGACTTAGTGCCCGACTCAACATTAATAATAAAGTCAATATCTCGATCCGAAGGCAGACTAGGTAAGTCCGTAGGGAACACATTTATAAACTCACGGATAATACAGATTGAATCCAAGGAAGAAGGCGAAACAACACTTGTGTCATGAATATGAGCCAAGTAAGATAAATCTCCCCTCTCAACCAATTACGAACCTGAATATAGGATATAATTCTCTTAGGACCCGAATGAAGTGTACCCTTCCAAGCTATCCTTGGCACATCCGATGAAGCTAAATTTGGAGTCTTCAAAAAATTATCTAAGACAACATAATAAGAATCCAACCAATCCATACCCAAAATAACATCAAAATCGACCATTTCTAATACAAACAAGTCTATCAAAGTCACACGCCTGGCAAAAGTCAAAACACAAGATCGATGCACCTGATCCACCACTAAAGAATTACCTACCAGGGTAGATACACGAATAGGCATGGAGAGAGGCCTAGTAACAGAATCAAAACCCAAAACAAAATACACAGGTGCATAGAAGAAAATCGATCCAGGATCAAATAATACAGATGCAAGTCTGAAATAAATGGGACGGTACCTGCGATCACAATATCTGAAACCTGCGCCTCAAATTTAAATAACATAGCATAACACTATCCATGACTACCAACTGGATGAGTATCCCCACGACCACCAACACGGCTTTACTATTTCTACCTAATGCATATTTGGTAAAACCTCTACCTCTCACAGCCGAAATAGGAGTAGCTCTAAACACACGACAAGAACAGTCCTTGGCCACATGGACAATCTCTTCACACATATAGCAACCTCTATAACCAGTCTCAATAAGAGAAGGTATAACTGAGCCCGAACGGCCACCCTGAACTGCTGAACTAGAAGATCCACCAGCTGAACTCTATAAAGTCACCTACACCGGCCTACCATGATATCCACGAGAACCTCTAAAATCTCTGCCTTGAGAGGTCCAACTCCGGAACTTACCAAAATGATGCACCCTCTTAGCACCTCCATGAGATGCACTAAGAATACCCTCTATCATCTTAGCATGATACATAATACTCTAAAAAGAATCCCTAATCACAATCATCTGAGACGTAGCCAACTGAAGAGAGACAACCAAACCTTTCACAAACTTTTGAATCTTCTCAAGATCATATCTGGACAGGGCGTGAAAGCATGCCTTATACTTAAAAACTGTCATGGAGCCTTGCTCCATATGATCAAACTCATCCTACATATGATCTCTCAAACTAAAAGGCACAAATCTCTCCAGAAAGGCATTAATAAACTGATCCTATGACAACTTAGGAGCATCAACAAGCCTATAACTAATAAATGATATCCACTAATTTCTCACAGTATCTCTTAACTAATAACTAAGCCTATAACTAATAGTATCATAAGCAACACTATCTGCGCAAAAAGAGTAAAATAGAACTCAGAAACATAAGATAAGAAAGAATTCGCACGAGAAGGAATAAAATGAGGGAAGTTTCCTAAAGACATCCTACAGCCTCTCAAAGATAGATACGGACGTCTTCGTACCGATCTGTGAGACTCTATTAGACATCCCATTCTTACAACATTGAGACCAATGAAATCTATCTCTCTGATACCAATTTGTCACGACCCAAAAATGAGGGTCACGATGGCACTTGTAGCGACGTACCTTGACAAGTAAGCTTATCATCCAAACTGATACAAATAGAGAAAAAGATAGAAATACCCCAAGGTAACGCTTCTAGAACAAAGTCAAACCATATAAATAATCATAATAATGTGAAAAGAAGTTATCCAAAATACCAATTATGCCCTAAACCAGGGGTCAATAATGTAAGAACTACTAATACAATCCAAGAGTCAAATATATCAAAAGAAAAAAATTAATAACCATAAAGGAATAATAACTGTCTCCGAATGCTAATAAAGACATAACTAGTATAGAAAGATAGAGGTGAACTTCGGATGCATGAATATCCAACCGGTACCTTGGAAGCTCCCACAATCGCCCAAATCAAGTAAGCTGAGGCTCACTCGAGCTAGGACCTACACTGAAAGGGCGCAGTAGGCATGGGTACGGTCCACTTATACTCAGTAGGTATCATAGGCTGACCAAGCAAAGTAGTAAGTAAAGCATACAAAATATACACTAAGGGCACGTCACCTGCAATCAGAAAATGTCCTACAATGGTAGCCCATGCCACTCGCACTAACAATTCTAGTATATTTCACATATATTACAAAAACACACCAAGATATAGAACACAAATATACATTATGCCACATATAAATAGAACAAGAGAGAACATGTAGATACCAGATCATCACAAGTAAAGAAAGGTAAGACAAATATATAGCTAACAAGTCAATAAGACAATACCACATGACATAAACACAATAAAGTAAGTGCAATTTATATGATAATGATGATGATGATGATGCATGAGGTTGTCGCACAACCTTCGAGATCGTCGTACAATCCCCGTATACACGTATGGAGCTAAAGCTTCCTTACGTAGGACCCATGGAGGGTTCATCAACCCATATAAAAACTACATATCTCATATCTCCTTTTCGGCACATTTCTCGAAAAGGGTTTTATAAGGTGTTACAATATTTTTAAAAAGGTGTTGCCAGTGTTTCTTAGATGTTGCCACGGTGGTACCAATATTTCATGAATGAGTATGATTTGAAGATGTAATGCTCACAACCAATCACAATAAGTATTTTCATAACCAATCACATGATATATTTCCACAATCAAACACAATAATACATTTCCATAACCACATAAGCCAATATCCACTTATTATTTTCGTCTCATCAATGAATTTTCACATGTCTCATATGTCAATAAAAATGAATATAATCACAATAAACCAATGGTACCACATTAAACAATATAATACAATTATTCACATGTATTCAAGGCTATCAATATCACCTAGGACCCCACACAGTCAAACATATCACATAATATCTCAATTTCGATAGTTACATCATATATAAGCCCCCACATGGACACAACATATAGATAGCCATTTTTCATGATTAGTTCCCACCCTTAACATGTATTTTGTACCATCATTTACTACCCAGCCCAGTCAAAAAAGCTAAGTCATAACCTACCTCGAAAGTCGAAACCGATTTGCTACACTTGAACCCACGACCTTACTTTGAACGAACAATCCCGAAATCCACTAAAAACATCAAATATGAAATCTACGCATCAAAATAAAACCAACGACACCCATATTGACCACTTTTGATTTGGAGTCAAAATGGACCCCCAAAATGGGTTTTTGAAAAAGAAGGGCAAAATCGGAACTTACTTCAAAAACATGTTTTTCACATTTTTAGAAACCTACAGATGAAAATCCAAGTTAAATCGAGTCAAAAACGAGGTTCAAATCGAAGAAAAACCATTTTTTAGCTTTACCGGATAAAATATTTGAAATCTGGGTTAACATCCAGAATCGAAGTTGTTTTGAAGGATAAATTAATGAAAAACTAATAATTATAAGATAAAAGTATTATTCAAGTGAAAATGAGTGAAATTTGAGTTGAAAATCATGCCCTAAGATTTTTGGGATTTTGAGAAATTAATAAAGAAATTACTAAGAAAAGAGTGAATTCTTACCTTAATTTCATAATATAATCAAGAAATAGGTGTTAATCTAATTTCTCAAGCTCCCACAAACTTCACTTTTAAGCTCCCAAAATATTTAGGGTTTAACTCTCAAGAGGCAAGATGAAAAATGAACAAAATGGACTCAAAAAGAGTGAAAAATCTGCTATTTATTGCAGATTTTCTCCAATAAGCCGTGCAGATTTTTTCCTTTAAGTCGAAATGAACTTCGATGGGTGTCCAGGATTCGTTCGGAGTCCGATTTATGCAAATGAACTATGTACACACAAAATTCGACGTTCAAAACGCGATGGTGATACCAGATTTTTCAGAAAATGTCATTTTCACAAAATTGACCCCCAAAATCGGTGGACACGTATTATCAAGCAAAATATACTCAAAAATTAAAATTAGTTTATTGACATAGATGGTATCACAGATGTATTATCAGCAATTTTAAATTTTATATTCATAATTTGTAGGTGTCCATTTCGAATTATTGGTATCCTTAATTTTAAAGTAATATATTATGTGCCGTATTTTTATTTACACAATTTATTTATAACTAATCTTTGAATAATTATATTATTTATTTTCCTATTATTATTATTGTATTAATTCGCAACCTTAGTCAATTTAAGTTTTTCCAATTTATTTACTTTGTAGCGCGATTTTGCCAATTTATAACAATTTTAGCCTAATTTTATCCAATTTATTACAATCCTAGCCCTAATTGTGTCCAATTGAACTCAATTTCAAATTTCATTCAATTTTTTAAACCAAATTCTTAATCTTTAGATCTCAGTCATTGATCAATATTTATTTATTATTATTATATTTAAATGGCAGTCTAAGTCAATTTAATTATCTACTCAATTTTATTTAAATTCTAGCCAACCTTATATCTAACTGATGTCAATTTTAATCTATTTTTGAATTCAGTTTGATTTATTTTAAACCAAATTTATATCGAGTCTTATTATTTTCCTACTTATTATTATTATTGTTGTTGTTGTTATTGTTACAGCTTTCCTAGATTTATTAAATAGCAGTCTACTCAATTATTAAAAATAATAATTTTTTATTTATTAATATTAATTTTGTATAGTTAATATATTTATTAAATATCAACCTAATTCAATTCAATTTTCCTAATTTATTTAAATTCTAGCCATTTATACTCAATTTATGTCAATTAAGTTTAATTTGACTCAGTCCAAATTCCTAATTCAATTTTATTAATCTAATATCTAATCCCAATTTGACTCATGTCCTCAATTCTAATCTCAACCGCTCATCATATTTGATCAACGGTCAATATTAAATCAATTTTCACTAATATTTTTTTTGAAATCGGACAACTTCAGACTATTTTTTTTTTAACCGAGGGTCTATTGGAACAACCTATTTACCTTAGCGACAAGGTGTGAGTGTATTGTACCCTTCACAGATCCCAATTTGTTGGACTTAATCGGGTTAGTTGTTGTATTTATTTTCTCGAAGTCTCATAGAGAAAACAATCAAAAGATGTCACCTTGATTTTTTTAATTATTATTATTATTATTATTATTATTATTATTATTATTATTATTATTATTATTATTATTATTATTATTATTATTATTATCAATTTATTTCAAATTTATTATCGGTAAATTTTATATAATATTTTCTATGTTCCATAAGTAATTTATTGTAAGAATAACAATTTTTATAATATTTTTTAATTTATTATTATGTGTCATTTTTTTATTTACACAATTTATTCATAACTAATCTGAGAATAATTATATTATTTATTTTATTATTATTGTATTAATCCGTAACCTTAGTCAATTTATTTTTTTTCCAATTTATTTATTTTCTAGCTTGATTTTGTCAATTTATAAAAAATTTAGCCTAATTTTATCCAATTTATTACAATTCTATCCTAAATTGTGTCCAATTAAACTCAATTTCAAATTCCATTCAATTCAAATTTTTAAACCAAATTCTTAATCTTTAGATCTCAGTCGTTGATCAATATATATTTATTAAATAACAGCCTAAGTTGATTCAATTATCTTCTTAATTTTATCTAAATTCTAGACAACCTTATATCTAATTGATGTTAATTTAAATCGATTTTTGAATTCAATTTGATTCATTTTAAACCAAATTTATATCGAGTCTTATTGTTTTTATCGTTATTATTATGTTGTTATTATTATTATTATGTCATTTTTAAACAATCAAAAGATGTCATATTAATTTTTTAATTATTATTATTATAATTATGTGTTGACACCCAATTTTGACCGTTCGATACCCCTTTAGGATGCTATTTTACAAAAATTATTCAATTTCAAATATTAGTATTTGTACACATTATTCTTGTATTATATAAATAACGATATGTCATATCCATGATTTTAAAATATACAGATTATTTTTTTATTTCTTTTTAATTATCATTTTTACACTTTATTAACTCAAATATAATATTTTACATAATTTTGTTCGTAGAATTATTTTCACAAATATGCACACTCACAATCTACAAATACATTATCAAATTTTCATTATTATTATTATTATTACTATTACTACTACTATTACTACTACTATCGACAATTTTATATAATAATCTTACGTAGCATTAATTTTACATGCATGATTATTTTAATATTGATATCTTATCATTTTTTTCTCATTATTATTATTACGCCTTTATCATTATTATTAAAATAGAAGCCTAATTTAAATTGATTTTCCTAATTTATTAAAATTTAGCCAATCTATATTCTATTAATGTCAATTTTAGTCAATTTGATACTAATTCTAATTTTTAACCCATTTTAAATTTATTCTAATCTCAGCCGTCGATCAAAATCGATTTAACAACTGAGATCCGATCAACCTCTCTTTCCTTTTATACCAAAATACTAAACCCTAACTCTCATTCTCTCCAAACAGCCGCATATTTCTCTTTCTCTCTCTACTCTTCATCTCTATAAACCTCATTATTGCTCATTCGCTGGCGAAATCTCCTCTTCTCCACCACATCGAACCAACGCCGGTCATACCGGAGAAATCGGTAAGCCTCCAGCCAATGTATAACTCTCGTCGGCGACCATGCTGTCAGCCAACAAAATCTCTTCTTCTCCACTACGTCGAACCAACGCTGGCCATATCAGAGACCCCTTCGCTGCCTCGAACTATCCGCCACCATCTCTCTCCATAGTCAAACCAGTGGCCTCCATCCCTACTGTCAAATGAGCCATCCATCGCTACTGATCATCAAACCAGGTTTGGGCGTCGATTGCTTGCTGCCCTAGTAAATAAGGTTTGCTGTTTTTTTATACTCTTTTTCTTCCCTGCTTTATATGAGTAGAGATAGTAAGGTTGTTTGTATTGATATTCCATTCCATAAATAAATTATGTGCTGATGTTAGACACATTGACAGCAGAGGCGAACCCGGGACTTGAAGTCTGTGGGTGCACCAGTGTTGTCAAAGACGTGCATATGCCTCGAACCAAGACTCAAAATATGTTGAGCTCTCTCCTCGCTTAATATGCAGCTTAGGTTCTAATTTCTAATACATACTTTCTCGTGTTAATGAGGCTTTCTGAAGAAGCGAACGCTAAACAATTGATATTTTACTTTATCAAAAAAAAAATTGTTTGTTCATATGTTTGTCATTCATACTTGTATTATTAGTCTTGGACTAGACATATATTTATATCTTTTCTATATTTATGCCTTTTTTCGTTAAATCTCACGCTTTATTTGTACTTTGTGCTTAAACACAATAGACCTTGAAGCTTTTTTACACTTATTGCTAAATTAATTTTTTTGTTTATATATTTGTCATTCATACTTATAATATTAGTCTTGGACTAGACATATATTTATATCTTTTCTAACTTTATGCTTTTTTTCATTAAATCTCACATTTTATTTGTACTTTGTGCTTAAACACAATAGACCTTGAATCTTTTTTACGCTTATTGCTTTTGTTAATATTGTGGTGCACCAATATTATCTTAAGACGTTAGAAAAAATTTCGGTGTCGATTACGGGATGTTATCATACTTAATTGGTCGTTAAAGACATGAACAATACTGAAAAAAAAATATAGAACAAATATGAGTTCTAAGCTAATAACTTTACTTTCTTATAATATGAGGTTTACTTTTAATGTTTTTGAACAATTAGTCATGGTAGGTCAATGGTGAAGGAGGTTTCACCTTATGGACTGGGCGTAGTCGCGCGGACGGAATTATTGGCCTTAACCAGCACACCAAGGTGCACACTACCTTTCATCTTGGGGTGCACTATTAGCTATATCTCAATTTCTCAAGGTATATACACATAATTATTTTCGACGTTAACAAGTGCACGTGCACCCCTACGTATACATGTGGGTCCGCCCCTGATTGACAGTGTGGTAGGAGAAAACGTTACCTTTCTCCATTTTGGGATTTTCCAGGATTACTATTCCTATAGTTTCTCTTAGAAATTAAGCTTTCTGTAGTATATGATATATGATATATATTTACACGTATTCTTATTTTCTTAGCTTAAATTAGTTTATGTAAATTCTTGTAATCCCTCTTATCTTTGGCTAATATTGTTGATTCTTGTTTATTTGAGATCAATCAATCATTGCCAACTTGTTTTTGCTGGCGTCCAAACACAACCTTAAAGCAATGAGTGAAGTGTCAAAAATATAATATAATATAGTGTAGTGACTTGTACTGCGTGCTTGCGACTAAAAAATATGGTTAAGTGTAGTTACTTGGAATGTGAACTAAGTTACTTTAAATTGTGAACTCGATACTTGAAAATAATTAAATTTAGAGTTTTGAAATGTATACTATTGAAATGTGTACCGGTGACTTGAAAATAGTTAAGTGTAGTCTTGAAATGTGAACTAAGTTATTTTAAATTGTGAACTTGTGACTTGAAAATAATTAAATGTAGTGTCTTGAGACGTATACTAGTGACTTGAAAATGGTTAAGTGTAGTGACTTGAAATGTGTACTAGTGACTTGAAAATAGTTAAGCGTAGTTACTTTAAAATATGATTAAGTATTGTGACTTGAAATGTGTACTAGTGACTTGAAAATGGTTAAGTCTAGTTACTTAAAATGAGAATTAGTTACTTGGAAGTGCTTGTGTACCTCAACGATTGATCTATATGAGAATGGTAATTATAAATCTTTTTAAATATATTTCTTTGAAGCAAATAATATCATATTCAATATTAATAATATACATACCTTTTTTTGAATATAGAAAGAAGCTACTGGAAAAGATCCTTCTGTTTCAGAATTTTATTTTCGAACTCATCGCAAGAAAAGTGATGTTGGGTAAATGAGAAAGCTGAAGCTACTTATGCAAGTGTTCATTTACTCTGTTTACTAGTTGAATTCATTTCAATGTTGAAGTAGTGAGGTCGTGTGGGGACAATTTTGATTCACTACAACTTGTTGCAATCTTGTACTCTTAAAATCTGGTTTTTGTTGTAATCTTGAAGTCTAGTGAAGCCGTGTGTGGCCTATATCAATCCACTAGCATTGTTGATGACATCTTGTTGTTCTTGTTGTGGTTTGCTGTCTAGTGAAGCCGTGTATGGCCTATTTCAAATCACTAGTATTGATCCATATACTATTTTAAGAACTCCTGAGACACATTAACTATTCCGAAAATCAATGGCCAAGGGAGCACTATAGAAGTTAAAGTTGGGGTTGAAATACCAGCAACCCCCTTAATAACTACCATAGAAGTATTCACATGATAAATTTTAGCCTTGGCAGAACCTTCTCCCAAATTGAGTTGTCCAGCTACTTCGTGGGATAGGGAGTGTTTTTCATGGATTGTGTAATTATTCACATGATAAATTCTAGCCACCACACTCGGGTTTTAGTGTTTCCTAGCAAAATTTAAGCAAAGATAGAAAAAGAAATCTTTGATTTCAATTGGATACCCTTTTTCTCTATTCCATGTAGAAGTTACGTTGAATATACAAAATAGAATTCAATGGTAAAAGTATTAAAATCCATAAATGAAACTTATGAATAATATTATGTCTCGTCTAGTTGGCCGCTTTCTTGACATCTAGAGTCATCAGTATTGTAAATGCCCTAACATTAGATTCGTGAAATCTAAGACAACAACTCATTTAAGCTCATCTAGTGATTAATAATTCTTAGTTGTTGTGTGAATCCAAAATATGTAAAGTACTATGTTGGGAAAAAGTAGTTCACTACTCTCACATTATCTAATATCGCTTTACTAGACTTGAGTTTGGCATATGACCATTTATTATCTCCTCAACTAGACATGAATTTGGTATCAAACACATGACTAGCAGTATTGTTGGTGAAATGTCCATCCTCTGAATTGTTCTAGATTGCGTTGTCGTCTTCTTTATTCTGCCCTAACTCAATGGTACCGATGTGAAGAGCTATTTGAGATATTGTAAAGCTTCTGAATGTTTCACAAATTGTTGATAAAAATCCTTGACTTTGTGAATGTTTCACAAATTGTTGATTAGGACATATTTATGCTAGTGGCCATTCTCTATCAGGTATACCACTAATTTCTTCCTGGTAAATTTTTTAAGTGACATTTTTTCTCCTTTGTCTCTTGTAGTAAGAAGAGGAATTCTTGGTATTTCTAATTATGATAAGCTTAAAGTAGACCCATTCATGATTTATTAAAAAAAATAGTTGTGAAAATTTCAAGCATTTAACCCATAAAACTAAAATAACATGTAGTAGTTCACAATAGTTTAATGATAACAAGACGACTTATAGGACTTTCCATCTATCTATATTTCAACTTATACACGGTAGAAATTCAGTTGTGCTAATGTCATTACAAGCATAACCTGCATACGTGCAAAAAAAACACATCTTATACTATCTTTCTCACCACTATCTTCACTGTACCAACTTTCTTCTGAAAGTGTCTGTTGTTCCTTTTTGGCCAGATTTAGTGTATGCACAATGCTAATAATATATTTATTACCACTTTTTATGGTCTGACTTAACATATACTTATGAAGAATGAGTTGGAAAAAAAGAAACAAGAAATATTAGCTGCTCATGAGGAAGACACTGTATGATAATTTTCAACGGATGAACCATCCATTGCAACATATGAATCATCTATTGCAGAGATAGGTCGTCTTTTGGTACAAATAAAAGTGTTATGAAAAGATGTTTGATTTGCTAAAATAGATGAGGTATATGTCACAACAAATATTTTATCTAGTGCAACAAGTTAGTCAACTGTTGTAACAAATGTATATATTTGTTTGATAATTTTCAGCAGATGTGTTATCTGTTGAAACAGATATGTTTCTATTTTTTTTGTCAGTTGGAAGACATATATATTCACCTTATTCAGCTCGTGCTGCTCTCCTTTGGACATTGTACATTGATCAGTGCAACGCACAAATAGAGGAGTTGCCATTTTGCTTTTTTGGATGCTTGATAATGCCCTGAAAATCACTCTCCTTCTCCTCCTAGCCCTAATCTCTAATAGAGCGGATGGAAATAAAATCCTCTTTGATGGAATGAGACCCCTCTTAGATGTCAATTCCTTTACAGAAGCGGTTAATGCATTAATAGCATTAATCACTACATCATGTTTCACCCTGTAGTCTTAATATTTGCATGCAGAACATTCGCTGGGAGAGGCAAAATCTGTATAACCAGTATGGTCATACTCATAATGGTTTGCTTTAAATACTGTAAGAGGAGCATCATTAGCACCAACAACATCACCACTACCACCACCATCTCTATCACTACTAAGACCATCAACAATAACAAGCCCCCCTCCAAAATTATTTTTCTTGTAATGGTTGTTGCTCCAAACAATTTTATTTTATTCTGTCAATGAACTTAGGGTCCGATAAAGTTTACACAGACCTAAAAGTAAGAAAAAATGGCATCTTCAACTCTCGATTGGTCAAAGCTAGCAATGGATGCACAATCTAACATAAATCATTACATATATTAGAATGATGATTAGATCATCCAAAAAAAATCATTAATTAAAAGAAAAAATTAATTATAATTATACTTACTGCATCTTTCGAGGGATTGAAGAGAACAAATTTTTTTTGTATTTTTATCAGTTTTGACCGAAAACCATCTCAAGATTCTTGAACAGGAAACTCCTTCCTGGTAGTTCACTTGTTATCTCAAATAAGGAATGGCTTCAAACGCCCAAGCCTATAAAATAACTCCAATAAATCAAAACCATTATTGAGTAAAAAAATAAATGATATCATAATAGAAGAAAGAAATATTTACCATGAAAGCCCATGGAAATCCATATAAGTTGACTATCTTTGGTGCTAAGGGAGTCAACAAATATTTGAAAGTTATTTTGAAGCTTTCGTACCCCCAAGGATAGCTATTAAATACCTCAAGATCCTTGGAGAGCTTTATTAAACCGAGGCTTATGTTGTTGTTAACGTCTCTCACCCAAAGAATATTATGTACAAATCAAACCAAGCACAATCAGTGCTTGTGCTTTTTTGAAAGTCCTTTACCTTTAAACTTGCCTTTGCCTTTTTTGGGTGTGAGGGGTACTTTTTTGGGGGTTAGAATAGGTATAACTTGAGAAGGAGAATAACATTTTAGTACAGTAACTATGACAAACTCCTTCCAACCAAAACAAACAGGCATGCCACAGTAATTTATCCACACCTCATCCATCTTATCTTTGTTTTCATACATAAACCTACGCTTGAGAAGTTCATATACCATTTTCATTTGAAAATGAGGGTTGTTGTCCTCCGACAAATCAAGATATTTCCCAAAGTAGTTATCCCTGAAATAAACATCAAATTTTTGTTCTCGAAGTATTTTTTTGAAGACGTCGAAAGATTTTTCCATGGTTGACTTAACCAAGAAATCACCTATTAAATCTGCAACACCATCGTACTGCATTCCCATAGGATAACGATCAATGCTGAAGGCTTTGATCAACTCTTCAGTGGAAGGGCTATTAGAATTTGCATCATCTATTTTGAAAAATTCCTCCCCCCCCCCTCCATTTTCATTATATTCTGTTCCCAATTGAGACAATGCTTGTAAAGCAAGCTCAGAGAGTGGTAGATGTAGCCTAGCTGCTTCACTTGTTCCTTTACTTAGACTTGATTCGATTTCTGTTCTTTTGGGAACCATATTATCTAAAATTAACAGGAACATGAAAAAAATATATTATAGTTGATTAATGCATTGTTAAAAAAGGATAACAACAATCAAACAAGCAAAATAGCAAAACAAAAGTTATAATAGATCACTGATCTGTTGCATCAGGTAGTATATCTGTTGCAACATATAACCAAACTGTTGCAGTGGATGAGTAATCTGTTGCAATAATACAAAATATATCACTCATCTTTTAAGATAGATGAATGGTCTGTGCAACAGATCACACATTGTTGCGACATATGAGTGATCCGTTGGGACAGTTAAACAACCTATTACAACGGATGAGTAATCTACTGCGATAATACAAAATAAATCACTCATCTATCTAGAAAAAATGAATGGTCTGTACAGCAGATCACACATCTGTTGCAACATCATCTGTTGCAACATGTAAGTTATCTGTTGGAACAGTTAAATAACTTGTAGCAATGGCTGAGTAATTTATTGTGACACTACAAAACATATCACTCATCTATTGAGAAAGATGAATGGTCTGTGCAACAGATGACACATCTGTTATGACATCATCTATTGCAACATATGAGTGATCTGTTGGAACATTTAAATAATCTATAGCAATAACTGAGTAATCGGTTGCGATAATACAAAATATATCATTCATCTGTTAAGAAAGATGAATGGTTTGTGCAACAGATCACATATTTGTTGCAATATATGAATGATCTGTCAGAGCAGTTAACTAACCTGCAACAATGACTGAATAATTTGTTGCGATAATACAAAACATATCACTCATTTATTGAGAAAGATGAATGTTTTGTGCAACAGGTCACATATCTATTGCAACACATGAATGATCTGTTGGAACAATTATCAACGGTCAATATTATTTAGATTTCTTCCAATATAGGGTCGTCTATCATGGAAGATAAATGATCAATTGGAAAAATCAAGTCTTGGACATTTCCTGTTGGAAGAGTTGATAGGATTTTATCCAACAGGAGGTTCATCTGTTGTATCAAATCATTAATCTGATGGTTTTTCTATTGTATCAGATGGTTAATTAGTTATCGTCTTTCTATAAGCAAGCTCCCTCCGACAGTCCCTGGCCGGCTCTCGGCGCTCCGGGTATTCCAACAATTTATTCTTCTAGGTTTTTTTTTTCTTTTAATTAAAGCACTGGAAGAGAATCACTATCGTCTTTCTAAAGGACTCTCCCCATTGCTCGCTTTATTTCTAAGGGTGATAGAACATATCCCCACCTGATAATAAGATTTTGCATATGAAAGAGTCTGTCGAGAGGCATATCCATAAATAGAGGATTTTGACTCTAAACGAAAGAATCTGAGCCTTATCAACATTGATAAGCTTTCTAGCTTATGCAAGCAGCTAGTGGAACTCCTCAAAAGTGCCAAAAATCTCCTCATCAATAGCATAATTAGCTAGGCTATCTATCACAGCATTTGCTTCCCTATACACATGAGAAAATCAAATTTATTTATCTCTCAACAATACAACAAGAGTTTTATTATGAGGGTATGGCTAAATCGAAATTACGCATCAAATTTTTTATCCGATGCTTAATCTATTGCAACATATAGTTAATCTGTTGCATCATATAATTAATCTGTTGTATCAGATGATTAATCTATTGCATCAGAATTGTAATCTGATGGTTCCTCTAGTGCATCAGATGGTTGATCTATTGCATCATATGATAAATCTGTTGCATCAGATGGTTAATATGTTGCACCAGATGGGTAATCTATTGGAGGAAACAAAAATCAATAGCACTATTTTGTTCAACAAAAAACTAGCAATTTCACCATTTTTACCAAGAACAAGAACAGAACAAATCAACCTAAATTGTCGTTTTGTTTTATAAATACAAACAATAAAAATCAAACTTCAAAAAATGCAACAAACAACAACATATCATAATTCACTTCGAAAAGAGAAGAGAAGAAATACCAAAAATTAGGATTTTATTCAAACCACATTTAAAATTAATGCAACAAATATTGAAATTGTTAACCAATACTATAAGAGAAGTTGGCTCAAGTTCCTTGTTTCTTAAAAATTAAAAAGGTCATAAATTTTTACCTATGAAAGAAGAAAAGGAACGATAAAGAATTCGAAGCTGTTGTGGCCGGAGAGCAAGGCTGTCACATCGATTGAAAGTTAAAGTCGAAAAGGAACTTGAAGCCCAACTATTTTTAGTCTGATGTTAAAGTCATTGAGGATTGAAATGAGAAATTTACAGAACATTTGGTTGGGAGAGAGTTGAGAGAAGTTGTCGAGAGAGGGATGAGAGACAGGTTGATTTGAATTGAAGAGAGGAACTCGAAGCCTAACTATTTGTCACCAGAGGTAGAAGTCGCTGGGGCTTGAAGGGAAAAAACATGTGAACTCGAAGCCCAACTATTTATTGCCGGAGGTAGAAGTTGTCGGGGGTTGAAGGGAGAAATTTTTCAGAATTGTTGGTTGGGAAAGAGTTGAGAGAAGCTATCGAGAGAGAGAAGAGAGTGGCTAATTTGGATTGAAGAGAGATGTGGGTTGGGTTGATTTGTATTTTTGAAAAGATTAGAAAGTTTTGAAAATATAAATCAAGTTCACAATTAACTTAATCAAGTTTCCTAATGATGTTTGACCGTTTAAGTTGGTCAATGTCACCAATCCTTCGTTCAAGACTTAAAAGACACTTATTTTCTCTTCTTACTACCTCTATGTTTTCTTCTTATTTTGGTTTTTGATTTAAGTCTTCTTATTTCATTTATTATCATTAAGTCGTCTTCTTTCATTCATTATCATCATCCTTTCTATTTCTGTTTCTTCTTTCAATTGATATCTTTAAACATTATATATGAATATACATAATTAACAATTGACAATGATTTCTCTCTTTTTAATAATTTATTTTATTTTCTTCTTTAATTAAAAATATATGATTAAAAAATTGGACGAAACAAGCATGTTGTTTCCCGAGTTATCTCTTTCTTTTTTTTTCCTTTGTTTGATTAAAAATTTTGTGGATTTAAAAGTGAATAATTTAAAGGCATGTTTTCCTGAACTTTCTTAGGTTTAGAATTATTTACGATGAAGTTTTCTTTACTTTAGATTTAAGATTCACTTTAATTACATATATCTTGCTGATTTTAGGATCCAAAATTATCGTAGGCCACATTATCTAACATAAATTTTTGATGATTCGTATGACAATTGACGGAGTAAACATGCTCATTATGATAATTTGAGGTAATTTTTGTAACCTTAAATTTGTTTCTGAAGTGACGTGTTAATAAAAGTTTAATATATTATTGATGATAATTACAAAATAAAAGATGATCTTATATGATTATTAATTTAAGATTTTATCCAAAATTAATTTATTTATTTCTTGGCGCAATATGCATGATACACACATGAAGACCCTTGGCAAATTATTTATTTACTTTTTTGACCTTTTATAATTAGGTTTCACACTAGAGATAATTATCATTTTACTTATTTTTCTAATAGTTAAAACTTGAAAATTCATGGGAATTTGATTATTATTCCTTGTTCGAGTAATCTACATATTTAAAACTTTGCACTCATTTAGAATTCTACTCATTAGTTTTTTCGTATTTGACGATGAAATTTGTATATAAATTTATTTTTTTCTATAGTGTTTGTTGTTAAATAAGATACATGCTTTGATCACACACCACTTTATATTCATTTAGAATTCTACTTATGAATTTTTTCATATTTGACAATGAAGTCTGTATCTAAATTAATTTTTTTCCTGTAGTATTTGTTATCAAATAAGATACAAGATTTTGAAAGTTGATTAATTTCACGTGACGATTTAATTTTTAATGATATAAATTATTGTAGTTATCATTTTCATTTTTTTCTCATAACAATCTTTTCTTTGCCTTCTTTAATGATATGTAGTTTATCAAATTTTACGACAAAGGATAAAATTAATATAATAAAAGGTCTAACTAAACTTGACCATAAAAAAATATAATAATACGATAAAGAGACACATCAAGAGACAAAGATAAGAACGAGCAAACGTTTCTCCAAAAGTATATTCATGAATGGAGTAAGAATTTAACATACAGTACAATCCTTGGTTCTATTTGACATGACAGATGAAGCATGAGGTTTGGCCAAATTAAACTCACCCTTAGAGATTAATTTTTCCTGATAATAATATTTTGAAAGGTGGGATTAAGAATATTGATTATTATATGATATTAATTTCTCTTTTTAGTTAATTTTTTTCATCTTATATGTATTTAACATTACTTGAATTAAGAAGTAGTGGTTGATAGATGTTGCCATCAAAATAAGTTACAGATGCTAGACACTATGCTTGCGTTCCTGTTAAATATATTAGCATTAAAATCATATGAAGTACAAGCTTTTCGGACATGGGTTTTAATTTATGCATTTTTTTACTAATTTGCGTAGCTGAGAATCGAATCATTATCTGAATGAAATTAAATTTAGAATTTTGCGATGAACTTATTAATAATTTTTTATAATATGAAATGTCATCAAAGTCCATATGGAACTCCAAAGATTTACCCCCTTCAACTCAAAATAAATATTATCTTAGCAAAAATCATGATCATTAATATATGCATTAATATATAAAATATGTCGTTTATTAGCAATTTCTTTTTAAATGAATGTTTCTTAAAAATTGACCGCTATTAAGAAGTGGAGTTTACGAAAATAGTTGAAAAACATACTATAATATTTTTTCTTTAATCCCTAAGATGACACTTATTTTAAACTAAATTTTTTGTAAAGTCCTAATCTTTAATTTTATTTATTTTATTTTATTTGTTTTTGAATCTTTTGTTCCTCTTTGTGATGATGTAAGAGTTTAATTTTTCAATTATGTGAAAATTCTTATTTATCTTTTATATTAAATCTTTATGATCGCAAAGTGTTGATATATCATGACGTATTGATTATTGAATTAATTTGGTGGTTGATTTTCTATATCCTGTGAACTATTAGATATATTAACTTTATCGATAAGGGTTGTGGTAGAGTGATTATTTTTAACTTTAATTGAAATTTTTGGGTTTGAATTCCTTTAGATGCAAAGTCACTTTTGTTAGAGAACGCTTTTCTCCTCTAATATGAAGTTTTCGATATGAATTCAAATTCAATCAAAACGATTGAAGATGCATTAATTTTATTTTTTCTAAAGAATCATTTTTTCAAGTTAGTCAAATTAACAATATTTTTGATGATGCATAAGCAGTGGCATAATTTTAAATTGGCAAAGAAAGATATGAATTCTAAACTATTTATACTTTTGAGAGTGGAAAATATAAGAACTCAAGAATTCAAATAAAAAAAACAATATGAGAAGTCTCTCATATCATAAAAAATTTCATCAATGCATCTTCTAAAGCCGAAAATCTAAATAAAATTTATAATAATATAATATATTAACTTGTAATTCAGAAATATTGTAGTGAATTTACAAATTAAAAAGAGATAAAAATATGTATAAATAACATAAATACCAACCCTTTTGGAAGTAATTACACTCTCTCTTACTTTTAAATTACTTTACTCTCTCTCCCTATTAATATACATAACATAGCTGACATATACATAGTATACTGTGTATATGTTGGGATTTTTAAAATATGTTTAGGGAGTTGGGATTTTTTGTAATATTGAAAACATAAGTTGTGTATTTATGTAACATTTAGTAAAAATATTATATTTTGTTTAAAATCAATTGCTATTTTTAAATAGTTTATTCTTCTTTTTATATTTTATATTGATTAATTTATTGTTTATCAGTTAAAATTAGAAAGAGGAGGGCGGGGCGGGGGGGGGGGGGGGGAATAGTGATTGACAAGAGTAAAAACATCAATATTTTTATTTTGAACTTCTAAGAGTCTAGAAGTAATTAATTTTTCAAGAGCTCATATTTTTGTTACTTTTAATTTAAATATATTATTTAATGTATTACAATCAAACCTCTCTATAGTTACAACGTTTGTCCGAAAAATCCATGGCTACTATAGATAGGTGTTGCTATATAAATACAGTGATATTTGATATTTAAATCTCATTTAATTCTTATTAATAAAAACCTGAAAAATTATTAATCAATTTAACCAATATAAGAACGGAACAAGGAAGTTTCAAATATATTTCTAAAGTTTTTTTTCCTTTTTACTTTGTAATTATCCCAATCTCTACCCCAAATGATTTCTCATGAGACTAAAGAAATTTTAGGCATTGAACTTATAAAGAATGAACCACTATAAAAAAAATGTCATTTTTGTTATAGGTAGAATGTCGTTATGAAGAAGTAACATAATAAAAAATCAATTTCAAAAAAATCAGGTTGCTATAGTGAAATGTCGTTATAATGACAGATTGTTATAAAAAGGTCTGTATGTATATATATTTTTAAAGTCATCTATTCATTTATTTGAATATAATGAATTTGTTCTTTTTATACATGCAACTTTCTTCTTTAACATTGAATACACGTGCAACGCAGGTATTCTAAACTAGTATATATATATATATATATATATATATATATATATATATATATATATATATATATATATATTTGCCAAAAGAATTATTTGTATATATAATCTATTGCCAAAATGACCAGACAAAAGCCTCAAAGTATGGCAAATTTATTTTTCATCTTTAAGAGAAAAAAGGCTTAATTAAAAATTTTAACGTAAAAATCGAGTTTTTGATTAAGAAAATAAAAGAATTAGAGTGAATTAATAAAAAGACGAAGAATAGTGAAAAAGCCAAAAAAAGATGATTTCTTTTAATGGGCAACATGAAAAAAATGTTCATTTTTTCCCTTTACTCTCCTTTATTTCATTTATGAGCTATATAAAAAAATAAAATTTTTAAAAAAATTTAACGCTCTTAGTTATCTACATGTGTTATATTAAGTTTTTTCCATAAAACTTATAAGAGAAGAACACTTAAACTATGTTAAATGAATTCAATATTAATATTTTACCTTCTTTGACAATTTTTGTTTGGTTAACGGTTAATCCATCAATATTTTATCTTTCCTTTTTATTCTTTATTTATTAGGTACTTTAACATATAACCTAATGTTTCAAACTTTCCTCCTCCTATAATTGCTTATTTATTACCGTATATATTAATTTATTATTTTATATTTATATTTATTTGGCTATTTGGTTATCATGTTCAATTTTTTTTTAAAAAATAATCTTTTTTCCTTATATTTTCCTCAAAATATTTGTATAAAATTAAAATAACTCTATCAATAAATTTATGTCCACATTTATTGCTCTATTAAAGAGAAAGAGAAAGTTGAAGTGACACTCTTAAAAGCTGAAATTTCTTTATTTTTTTCTCATTTATTTACATATCTTTCTATTATATTCGTTACTTATTTTTCTCAATTATTGAATTTAAAATGAAATTTAATGTAAAATATTTATGTAATAACTCAAGAAATTTTAATGAGGGATAAATGAGTAATTTCGCTAATTTTTAATATAAATTAAGAGAATTAAAGAGAGTAAGTCAAAAGACAAAACTCACTTCCTTATTCAGTTTTTTTTTTTCACATTCCAATTGTAGAGAAGTAGAATATTGAGTTTTTTTTCTAATTCCTTAATTGTTGGAAGAGAACAAGCATCATAGAGGTTTTATGGAGTTCAAAAACACCTATAATTTGATTGATTATAATCTTTAGGTATGTATATATCAGTGCCTTGATATTGTAGTCGCAGATCCTTACCTTCAAAGCAGTTAAAAAAATTTCTATTTCTTCTCTCATAATAAGCTAGTGATTGGAAGAAGATGATTTGATAATGATTGAATTTTCATGGGGATGAATTGAAGTTGAAACTATATGAAAATTGAAGGGTAATATTAAAGGACCATCATGTTATCGAAACCACTATTTCATAAAGTAGCTATATTTATTTTTGTTGGAAAAACAAAATATAAAGCTTCGGTTGATTGAAAATTTTAATTACTGAAGATGCTATGTTTTGAATGATTACACAAACAAGCAATTGGACTGAGAACTTGATTTTGACTGGTGACTTCTTCTAAAAATTTAGACGTTAACCACTTAAAAGGTTTTGATTATTTTAAATTTATTTTTGTGTAGTTTGAGGTGATTTGGATTTACGGTAGCATAGTTGTGATATATTGAGAGGGGTGCTTGGATTGTGAATTTGAGGTAAGTGAGACTTTAAATTTTGATACTTCCTTTTCAAACCTGCTTCTTAAGAAACATATTTTTTTGCCTAATCCATGTATTGGGATAAGAGTTTGCTTGATAGAATCGGTGGTCTTTGATCAACCGCAGATATATATTTTGTTAAGTATATAGAAAATCATTTAATGGTGAGTTGTGAGGACGTTGGGATATTGGACATATTTACTAGCATAAATGTGCTTCCTAATATGTTAGGGGAATACCTATGCCGCCGTAATATGTTAGGGGCCTTGTACTTGCTGTCGTGATATATTTACTAGGGGCATGCGTAGCTGCCGTAACATATTAGGGGCATTGTGTATGCTTCCGTAATATGTTAGGGGCCTTGTATATGCTTCCATAGTGTACTTTGAGGACATTGTGTATGCTTCCATGACCTTGTCGGGGTGCTAAACTGATCACTTTCGCTGCCGTTTATGATAAGCCGTGAGAGTGGATGGAGTTAAGAGATATATAGTGACTTTTGAAAGATTTGTTGAACCTTATTAAGCATTATATTAGAAGATATATATTGTGCATATAATTTATGTAATAGTGGTGCGTTGTATTTTCTAACACTTATTCCAGGGGTATTAAAGTAGCGGGTCGAAGATCTTACTGAGTTATATTTTTATATAGCTCACTCTTTACTTACATGTCTGCAGATACTACCGCGCAAGGTGAAATTAGTGGGTGACGATTTCTTCTTAAGGATTCTATTGCTAAGGTGAGCCTTCACATTGTTCGTGGGGGGCTTTCGTTTCAGCTTTAGCTATTTAGATTATATTTTCTTTCATTCAGTTTGCATGCTCGAAAGTTAAACTCATGAAACTCTATTTTAGATGCTCCATGATCTTAGTGTAGGATTTGAGATAGAGAATTAGTTCAAGAGTGATTGTTGAATTTATAATTTAATTATGAGTTTTTTTTTGAATTATTATTCGTTATTTATTTATACGTTGGAGTTGCACATACCTTATCTTAGTGCTTATTAATTGGTAAAGTGCAAGAAAGATTGATTCTCTCGACAGGTGGTGTTAGCGGATGTCAGTCACGTCTAGGGCTAGTTTTGGGGCTTGACAATTTCTTTCATAGTAGATTATAAATGTTCTTAAGTAACTATAATGGGGTACTAAATAACTGGACAATAGATGATTTACTTCTCATCTTCTATGTAACGTATGTACTCTATTTTATATACTCGCAAATGCACTCCTTTTACTCTCTCATACGTGGTATAACTCATCACATATTGTAAGAGGTGAAATTGAGATAATTTTCTCAATAAATTTGGACAAATAACGGAGTTTCTCAATATTAAAAACTATTATGTTGAAGGACTTTGTGTTAGTTACGCATAATATAATGATGAGGTACGTAATTGATTTCAGTCCTTTTATAGTGTTTTTGTATTTAACATTTAAATTTCTGACAATCAATTTAGGTATTAATTTTAATCGCAGATTTTTGATTTATTATTTTTACAAATCAAAAGAGATTCACATGGTTTAAAACTTTGAAGCATGGTAAATCTATAAATTATGTTATGATTAACTCAACCTTTAATTAACTGTAAATTGTTAATGTCCATAAAGTGATATATTTATCATAAACTAAAATATCTATAACCATTATTTACTTAGTGATAAGGACATGGTACTAGAATATTTATATGAGTTTCTCTACTGTTAACCTGAGATCACAGGTTCGAAACATTACGATTACTATGAAGAAATTTTGTTGAGAGCGACATCCATTGGAGATCGAACGAGAAAATAAAATAAAAATTAAAAATATGAGTCCTTTTAAAAAAAAAAATTTTAAAATAATTTTACCTTTATTGAATATGAAAATTTTCTGCTTAAGAATAAAGAGTAGTAATGTTTCTATCCTGTTAAATTATGTCTCACAAGGAATAATACTGAAAATATATGACTAAGGAAATAGCAAGTCAAAAGATAAGAATGGTGATCTTTTTTAAAAGAATATTTTAGTAAATTTAACAAGTATTTTGTGTTAATGAATATCTAAGAATGTAACTAATAAAAATACTGAGAAAGTTAATAGCAGGTACATAAAAATATTACGTCATTCATTTCATTCTATTTTATGTGACATAATTATGTATTCAATGTAAATTCAAATATATAAACTTCAAGTTTTCAGTAATGAAATTTACATGTTTGATAACTACATACAAAATATTATATATAGAGAAAAAGTCAATATACAAATAATATGAGAAATAAAACAACATATCCAGTACTCCCACAATGAGAAATTAAAAAACCATTATATATATAAACCAAATAGTGAATTTCAAAAATTATGTAAAAGTGAACTCAAATGAGACGGAGTATTTTTATTTTTTTTTTGTAGTTTTTTCTCAAAATAAAAGGAAGTTGATAATATTTTTTATAAGTGAAAGCCTCAAAATATTATTAAAAAGACATTTTATTTCTTTAAAACTTATTTGTGAAGAGAACATAAGTTTCCTTTTTCTAATTTAAATTAACAAGATTTTAATAATCGCACCAAGCATCAGTTAATTCCCTAGTTATTAAATGATAGAGCCTATATAAGAGATATATTATATTGTTAGAATTTTGACGCTAAACAAACATAAAATTGAAAAAAAAGGTTGACAAGTTGTGAAAAAATAGTTCTGTGGACATCAGTGAAAAGCTTTTTTCCTTTCAAAACAGTTCTTTAAAGAAGAAGTGCGTTGGGACCGTTTCTCAAAAATATCTCTTTCCACTCTCATAACACTAAGATATTTTCAAGAAAATAACAAAAAGTCTTTCAGTTAGTCAATTCACCTTGACAAACCTATCTCTTCTTTGTGTAAAAGATTCCATAAATCTTCTCATCGCCTCTCTTTTGTCCTTCAAATATGATAAATGAGAAACACATTTTGTATATGGTGGTAAAAAAATAGTACTTAGCAAACAAGGAGCCTTGAGGATTCGTAACAAGTGGCACATTGAAATGACCCTACCATATTGTTATTGATTTGCAAATGGGGCATATTACAATGATTTGCTGTCAATCAAGCAGATTTTTTTTATTTGGGGAGGGGGGTCGCTCATACTTTTCTTTTGGTTCATTTAGAAATAGGACTTTGTTCATAAAATAAACCTTTTACTTGTATCATTCTTCTGCTGTTACTTTTGATTAAGATGTTGATTCTTTTAATTTCTTGAATGGAGCTGAAATATCGGTGGAAAAGGTTAACTTACATCCACTAGACTAATAGATATCAATGAAAAGGGTTGTTTAGAAGTTCAGTAACTCTAAACTATTTAGTCATTTGTGTTATGAATGTTCCTTGTTCTGCTAAATACCTGTTTGCCAAATATTAATTTCAGAGAAGGAATAGATTGTGTGTGCTTGATAAGGAATTCATTAGTCCTAGTGTGTCACCTAGGAATTCATTATTTGTGAAAAAAAAATATGGCATGATGAGAATGTGCATTGACTATAAGCAGTTAAATAAGGTGACAATCAAAAATAAGTATCCCTTACCTCGAATTGATGATCTATTTGATCAGTTACAGGGTGCTACTCACTTTTCTAAAATTGACTCGAGATCGGGTTATCATCATCTGAGAGTCAAGGATGAAGATATCACTAAGACGGTTTTTGGACCAGGTATGGACATTTTGAATTTATAGTGATGTCTTTTGGACTGACTAATGCATCTGCAACGTTTATGGACCTCATGAACAGGGTATTCAAGCTGTATTTAGACCAATTTGTTATTGTATTCATTGATGACATTTTGGTTTACTCTCGGAGTAAGGTGAAATATGAACAACACTTGAGAGTTGTGTTGCAGACACTGAAAACACAAGCTATATGCCAAGTTCTCAAAGTGTGAGTTTTGGTCGGGCACAGTTTCATTTTTAGGGCATATGGTGACAACAGATAGGATTCATATTGATCTAAAGAAGATTGAAGCAGTTAGAGATTGGCCTCAACCTAGTACTGTTACGGAGATACGTAGATTTTTGGGGCTAGCTAATTATTATAGGAGTTTTGTAGAAGGTTTCTCGAAGGTAGCTGCTCCATTTACGCGCTTAACTTAAAAGGGTGTCATTTTTCAATGGTAGGATAAATGTGAAAAAAGTTTTCAGAAATTAAAAGTGGCATTGATTTCGACTCTGATTTTGACTTTACCTACGGTAAAGGGTGGTTTCACTATTTATTGTGATGCATCTCGAATTGGATTGGGTTGTGTTTTAATGCAAAAGGTAAAATAGTGGCGTATGCTTCTCGACAGCTAAAGGTCCATGAAAAAAATTATCCAACTCACGACTTGGAATTAGCCGCAGTCATATTTGCATTCAAGATCTGGCTTTATTATATTTATGGTGAGCCATGTGAAATATATACTAATCACAATAGTCTGCAGTACTTATTCAAGCAAAGATATCTAATATGGGACAACGACAGTGGTTAGAGTTACTTAAAGATTATGATCTTACTATCTTGTACCATTCTGGGAAGGCTAATGTCGTAGCAGATGCTTTTAGTAGGAAGTCTATGGGCAGCTTAGCCCTATTTGCTACCGAAAGATGACCTCTGGTTATGGATATCCAGTCTTTAGCAAATCATAAAGTTCAAATTGATCACATGGTGCCTGGCAAATTACTTGTGATTATGGTGGTTTAGTCGTCCTTAGTTAGGCAAGTTAAGACTTGCCAATATGATGATCCCTACCTTGTTGGGATTCGAGATAGAGTACAGAATGGCGGTGTTAAGTATTTTACTATTAATAGAGAAGGTGTGTTACATTGTCATAGAACATTATGTATTCCCATTATGGGTGATGTAAGGCAGCTAATTCTTGATGAGGCTCATAGCTCGCAATATTTTATCCGCCCTGGTGCTCGAAAATATATCAAGATGCGTGGGTTGTACTGGTGGAAAGGTATGAAGGTTGATATTTTGAAACATGTTACTAGTTGCTTAAATTGTTAGCAGGTCAAATATGAACATCAAAAACCTGGCAGAATGATGCAAAAATTGATTATTTCAGAGTGAAAGTGGGAAAAGATTACTATGGATTTCATTTTTGAGTTGCCAAATACTTTCAGGAAGCATGAAACAGTTTGGGTGATAGTGGACAGACTTACAAAATCTGCTCATTTCATACCAGTTTGGGTTACTTATAGCACGAAGCAGTTAGCAAAAATATACCTTCAGGAGATAGTTCGGCTTCATGGTGTGTCTATCTCAATCATATCTGATCGAGGTGCATAGTTCACTGCTGAGTTTTGGAGATCTTTTCAAAAATCATTGGGTCCGCAAGTTGAGTTGAGTACAGCTTTTCGTCCGCAGACCGACAGACTTTCTGAATGAGTTATTCAGATCTTAGAAGACATGCTTAGAGCCTGCTCTATTGACTTTAGTGGCCATTGGGATGACCAGTTACCTTTACCAGAGTTTGTTTATAATAATAGCTACTAGTCGAGCATTCAAATGGCACCGCATGAGGCTCTATATGGTCTCAAGTATCATTCACCAGTTGGCTGTTTGAGCTCGGTGAAGCACAATTATTAGGTCTAGATTTAGTTCAGCAAGTATTGGAGAAGGTTGTAGTGATACGAGACTGACTTAAGACATCACAAAGTAGGCAAAAGTCCTATGCATATAAGAGGGTCCGTGATTTGGAGTTTGAAAAGGGGAAAAAGTATTTCTGAAAGTTTCTCCCATGAAAGGAGTTATAAGATTTGGTTAGAAAGGTAAGCTAAGTCATAGATACATTGGTCCTTATGAGATTTTGGACCAAATTAAATTGGTGTCATATAGGCTTGATTTACCTCTAAGATTGTTTGCAGTTCATCTTGTGTTTCATGTGTCTATGCTTAAAAGGTATGTTCATGATGATAACCATATGATCCAGCTAGAGGATGTAGAGATTGATGAGAATCTGACTTATGAGAAAAACTCGATAGCTATTCTTGATAGGAAAGTGCGACTATTGAGGTAAAAAAAGATAGCTTCAGTCAATGTATTATGGCGTAATCATCCAACCAAGGAAGCTTCTTGGGAGTCCGAGGAGGAGATGCGAGTTAGATATTCTCACTTATTTGACGTTTCAGGTATGATTCTAGACCCGTTCGAGAATGAATGTTATTTTAAGTGGGGGAGATTGTAATAGCCTACTTATTATTTTCTTTTAATGAAGAGTTAATCGGTAATTACAACCAATTAATAATAGTAATTAAGGAATTAAAAAGGGGTAAGCCAAAAGCTTTCAGTTTCACATTAAAAATCAGCTTAAATAGAACAATTATTCTGGGAAGATAATAGCAAACAAAGCAGCGTACAAAACAGGAAAAAAATCAATCAGCAAAGAATATCTAAGCTACGTTAGCAGGCATATTTCACCGATAAGGTATGAAATTTTTTTATAGTTCTTTGACATAGAATTCTGAAAATAGTGATAGCAAAACGACACTAATGTATATTTGATTTTCTTCTTGGTGGTTAGTTTTTTGCTACTAGATTAAGGTTAGATATTGGTTGATATTGCTTGCTTAGAGGAGGAAATAAATAATAAATAAGAAGCAGGTTATATCATAGTTCTCTGTTATTATATTGTACATATGGTTATAAAGCATGGGCTAAATTGAGATGTTTTTGCTGTAATATATTGTTGTCTGTTTGTGTTGAATACTATAAGATAGAGCCAATAATGCTTCTTCTTGTTTGATTGAGTCAGTAAGTTGACTTGGTAATGACTTAGAAATAATAAGATTGCAGTGTTGGTTTCATTAGCATGAAAAGAAAAGAGAATAACAACAACAATATTCAATTTTGGGAGCAACTGCCGGTAAATAAAAACTGAAGCATTATTTTGGAAATTTTCTTTTCCTTATCGTTGGTATCATGTTTGGAAAATTGTATTCGGATATTATTATCGTTGATTCAATATATCAGTGAGATATTAAGGTTCAACTCTAAGTTTAAAAGTTAGGGAGATTAAGACTTAACCCCGAAAAAAGCATAATTGATATTATTATTTAAAATTTGTTTAGATAGATCGCATTGGTTGTTGTTTGGTTGATGTTCTATACATTGCAAAGTTGGGGAAATTATCATTAGCGGGGTAAGTGAGACTTTAAGTTTTGATGCTTGTTTTTCAAATTGCTTTATAAAAACATATATATATATATTTTTGCCTAGTCTATGTGTTGGAACAAGCGTGAGGCTTGGTAGAATTGGTGGTAAATTTTGGTGAGAGTTGTTTAGTGATAATATGTGAGGTGATGTAGGGGTGTTGAATATATTTCTTGTCACTGTTGTTATAGTCTCTAGGGGCATACATAGTTGTCGTAATATGTTAGGGGCATTACTTATGCTGCCGTAATATGTTAGGGGCATTACTTATGTTGTTGTAATATGTTAGGGGCTTGTAAATGCTGCTGTAGTAACTTTTGGGGAATTATATATGCTGCTGTGAACTTGTCGGGGTGCTAGGCTGATCACCTTCACTGCCATTTATGACAAGTCGTGAGTGTGGATTGAGTTGAGATATAGAGTGACATTTTTTTAACTTCCTTTGGATCTTATTGACATTACTTTATGAGAGATATTATGTATATATTAATTGTATATTTTTTATTTTCTAACACTTGTTCCAGGGGTATTAAAGTAGCGGTTCTAGGATCTTACTGGGTTATATTTATATAGCTCACTCCTTACTTGTATACCTGAAGATACGGTTGCGGAGAGAAGCTTGTGGCTGACTGTCTTTACGTGTGGATTCTGTCGCTGAGGTGAGCCTTCACATTGTTCGTGAAGGTTGTGATTCATCTTTAGTTACTTTTAGCTTATAATTCTTATGTTGGGTTTGCATGCCCAAAAGTTGAACTCGTGTAACTCTATTTAGATGCTCCATGGTCCTGGTGTGGGATTTGAGGGTAGAGAGTTATTATTTAAGTATTGTTTTTTTTTCATAAATCGTATTACGGTAACCGGGTGGATGATTACTTTGCGTTTAATAATATTTTCACGCACTTGAAGTTGCACATGCCTTTAGCTCAGTATTTGCAGATATTGTAAATGTATAAAAAATTGGTTCTCCCGACAAGTGATGTTATCGGGAGCCAGTCACGCTTAGGGGTTATTTTGAGAAGTGACAGTATCAAAACCTACTGAAGTAATTAATAGTCCTTCGCTCAAATACATCACATATTCGGTGATAAATACACTACAATATATTCATGCGACACTTACAAACTACCACTTACCCTGTAAAGTTATTACCATGCATATCAATATTGATTCAATCTGAAAATAAATGTAAAGATTTAAGATCGGTGATGAGAGCATATTCAAATATACTAAACATTTATGAAGCATACAAAAAAGATTTATTTTCAAAAAATGATTGATAATCATCAGTACGCATAATTTCTGCTATGTATCAGACTTGAAATATCCCTCAGTCTTTCATTTCTTATGCATATCAAATATATGTATTAAGGAATGTGTTAATTGCATTTGTATGAACTTTGATACATATCCTTGTTATATAAATGGATATTCATATACATTATGTATCAGTAGTAAAATTACATTATGACAACATTGAACCTATCATCAATATATATAACAATCATATGTATCAGAAATATAGGTAAATTCATCATATACATCACATAGTTATATATATGGAGTGTTCTAATTTATATGAACGGTAATACATGTCATCGTTATGTATATGATGACTCATATATACATAATATATAAATTTATCAATAATTGACAATGAATTCTCCACCAATATACATAACAATTAAATGTATTAAAAAAAAAAGAGGTAAATCTATCATATACATCCCATAGTTATGTATATGAGGTTTTAAACTAACAAATCAACGATGTCGTTTTCACATATATATATAATTAATGAATGTATCGGGTTGAAATAACAACAATTGATACATTATATCAATGAATGTGCTATGAGAAATGACCAAAAATGCAGATTCAACGAGAAACTATTTTACCTTAGATAGTCGGGGTCGTGAAGCATCTTTCCTTTTTTCCTTTTTCTTTCATGAAGATTCAGAAATTGGCTTTTTAGAGCTACCACGAGAAACTTTCATCAACTTCTTCATCTTTGCAGGACCATTTTGATGTTTGGTTCCATTCTCTCTGAAATTTGATTCCTCATTGTCAAAGCTACCCGGAACAAACCCAAACACATGATTTATTTGTTCTTTAACTTTCATTTATGTTAAACCTTAACCAAACGATGGAGAATCCTTCATTACTAAGCCAGATCTATGGAATTAAACACATGCAACGATCAATTTTCATTTATTTATGATTTAGTAAAGTTAAAAAAAAATTAAAATTTTACTAACTTCTAAAACGAAATTGAAGAAGAATAGTAATGGAGTTTGTCAGTAAGTTGATGTTGAAAAAATTGATCCGCACACATTTAAACTTGAAAAATCGCTTCATTAATGATCCTAGATTGTAGGCACTTTTTTGGGGCAATAAGCATAAGATTTAGGAGGCTGTGTTATGTATATGAAGTTAAAGAGAGAGAAACTATAAAAATAACATTTTTGTAATAGTTTGAAGATTTAAAATTTTATGTAATAATAGAAAATTAGATTGTACATTTAAGTAATTTTTAGAAAAATCAAATCATAATGTAATCACATGTAACAGGAGTATTGGTACAAATGAATACTTTGAAGAAATATATATATATGTGAAAAGATATATCAACAATATGCATATAATTTTCTTTTTATAAAAAAGAATAAAACCACAAAAGGAGAATTACTTGCATGGGTGTGCTGTTTTAGGCATGAGTTCAAAACTCTATATATAGGTAATGATTTGTTTTTTACATATATTTAGAATTCTTAGTTCTTCCCATATATTTTAAAATTTTTAATTTCGTTTCATATATTTGTTTTATCAAGTTTTTCCCATATTTTTTAGGAGTCCTTGATTTAATAAAGTAACAATTGAAGAAAAATAGTAAAAAGACAATTTTATTTTTTGCGGAGACTTTTAGTGAAGGAAAAAAAGTTCAAACAACATTTCTAAGATCCTTCACACTTTTAATATAGATATAGATATAGATATAGACTAAGACGTCTGAATTTGAATACATACCTAAATGATTAAGATGTATTTATATTTTAACCTTGAATGATTAAAATTATTTCTTTTTCAACATAACTCAATTTTATTTTCAAAATATTGATACACACAACAAAAAGAGCTTGGAAATGTTTTTTCTAACATTAATTATTTATGTTAATAAATTTCCACTATCGTAATAAGTGGTGTAAAAATCATAGTTTGGAGTATCTGCCAGCAAATTTGAACACAAAGTCTTTAGCAATGGATGATTTAGGTGTTTAGCAATGGGAGAAGAAGGAACTGCTTTTTGATACAAGTACTTAATAATAAAACAATAAAAGAGCCACTTGCTACAAATCCTCGATGCTCATTGTTTACTAAGGGTTATAAAACAATTTTTTCATGCCATACACAAAAAATGTGTTTCTCATGTATCACATTTGAAGGACAAAAAAGAGATGATTGATGAAAAGATTTATGGAATCTTTAAAAAGGAAAAAAAGAAGAGATAATGTTTTCATGGTGAATTGATTAATCGAAAGACTTTCTTGGAATTCTGTAAGACATTTAAATGAAAAAACACATGATACTTGGTCAGTGTGGGGATATATATATATATATATATATATATATATATATATTGGATAATTGCACTATTTGTAATTTTCTTGAAAATATTTTAGTGTTGTGAGTGGGAAAAGCTATTTTATCACAGCCTATGTTGTTTAAAGTTACGGAAGTAGTATATATTTGGATTTATATTATATAGATGAATGAAGTACAAAAATTACCAAAATATAAAGAATTAAAACAAATAATATCTAAAAAACGTAAAGAATTAAAAATAAGGATAGAAAGACTACTATATAACATAATTGTCGGAGTTGGTAAAAACTCAATAAATGCACAAAAAGAAGAAATGTCAAATTTAGAATCTACAATAGATAGTCTAGAATATACATACCAACATGATCTATTAACAATTAAATAAAAAATGAACAAAGAAGAATTTATAATAGATGAAAAAATATATGAAAATCATGAAGGATTAAAAATAAAAATAGTATTTTCTAATCTAGGAAGAAGGTATAAGAAAATAGGTGAACATTTACATTTAATGTTAGAAAAAGAATAATTAAAATTAGAAGATAAATTGACAGCTATGGTAAGAATAGAAAAAGAAAATGAAGAAATAGAAAGAAAAAAGAAAATAGAAAAAATAAAACAACAAACTACAGAAGAAATACGAAAAATAAAAGAAACTAAAAATAGTAGGATTGTTGAATTAAAAAGAGAACTACAAATGCTAAAAGATTTGTATTAAAAAAGACAGAAAGAAAAAAGAAGAAAAAGATAAAGAACAAAAATTATTAAATGAGATAAATCAATTTAAAGAAAAATTAGAAATAAACAATAAAGAAATAGAAACCAGGGAATTAGAAATAAATACAATAGATGTTGAAGAAACAAATAATTATGATTCAGAAGATAGTGAAACATATACAGAAATTTTAACAAATACAAAAATTTTAGAAATCAATGAAAAACAAGAAGTAATTAATGAAGAAAACTTAGAAAATAAAAACACAGAAATAAATACTCTTGATAAAAAAGAAGATGAAAATATAATACCTAGAACATCAGAAATAAGAAAACCTACATATTATAAGAATAAATTTAAAAGATATAATCTAAAAGATGAATATGACAAATGGACACCAAAACAAACAGTTAATAAAAATTATAAATTTTTAGACTTAGATTGTGTAATAGATACAGAAAAAATAATACAATTATGGATGGGATATATGACAAAACAATTATTAGATAATAATATAAACGTAACAGATGCACCAGAATATATAGAAGAACACTAATAGGAACAGTGAAATTATGATTTTCAAATTTAACTGAAAATAACAAGAAGGTATTAAGAACTAATAAACCTACAGAAGGAACATCATCAACAACTACAACTAAATTAACACCTATAGAATTATTAAAAAAATATGAAATAGCTATAGAAGAAGAATTTAGCAGCATGACAACAACAAAAGAAGAACAAAATGAAGAGAAAGATACAAATAGAAATTTAATGTTAAAATTAGCAATATGTAATATGTGTTACATAGATGAGTATACTTGCGCATTTAATGAATATTATTATAAAGGAATATAATACAGAAGAAAGTAAAGAAATAAGAAAATTATATTTTAATAAATTATCTGAACCATTTAGTTCAAAAATAATAAAAAGTTGGGATAAAGCAAAAATAGTAGATACTTTAGGAGCAAGAATAAAATTTTTACAACAATGGTATAGAAACCTATGTGATAAATATAGAGAAGAAATAAAAATGGAAAAAACATTAATAAGAAATCTAGCATGTTGCAAAGATAAAATAGCACCTCAATTTGGATGCGAAGAAAGATATTATAAGAAAAGAAAAAGACATAAGAAATATAAGAAATACAAAAAATCAAAATATAAATATAAGAAACCAAGAAAAAGATATTATGTAAAAAATTATAGACATAAAAGACCATATAGGAAAAAGAAATCTATAAAAGAATGTACTTGTTATAATTACGGAAAATTAGGGCATTTAGCTAGAGGATTGTAAATTACCTAAAAACCCCAAAAATAAACAAATATCAGAAATAAAAATAGAAAATACAGAATATATGCAGATAGATTATATAGATAACGAATTGGAAAGTGAAGACAGTATATATGAAATTTTAGAGAATGAAACAGATAATGAAATAGATAGTGAATTAGATGAATTAAATGACTGAAGAAGATATAAAAATAATAAAAAAGGAAGAATATTTAAGTGAAGAAGGAACAGATCAAAAAATAATATTTGATAGTCACATATTTGATGAAATAAAAGGAAAAGAATTAGATTTAAGTGTAGAAAAAATATTTAAAATACCAACAATAAAAAACATTATTAGTAAAAGAAAAGAAGAATACTACATAGTAAGCCAAAAAGAACATGTAATAGACTGTAGATATGCAAAAGGTAAAGCTAGTATACAACTAGTAACAAAAAGGTTAATTAATAAAGAAATAAACGATATAAAAATTAGAGACCCAATAAAATACGTATACCTAGGAGGTACAGAGATATTAATAAAAGCATGTTTCAGAGAAGGAATAGAAACACCAATAGAATTATAGCTAGCAGATGATAGAATTATAAAACCTATAGAAAACAGTATAATAACTGCCATAAAAGGAAATTTAATATACCAAAAATTTAAATTTATAATAAGTGCAAATTATTCAGTAGCAATAACAAATAAAAATATAGATAAATCATTAGATTTATATTGAAAAATATCAGGAATAAAACTAACCCCTGGAAGTAAAATATTTACAGCAAGATGTAAAAATCTATATGTATTAATAACAAAACACAAAATAACGGGAAAAATAAAATAAAATTTACAAAATACAAATAGAAAGTCCTTTCGAAAAATTTGTAAAAACAATTGATAATAATGATTATAGTTATAGAGACATAGATATAGAAGAAAATTTAGAAATAATAAATAATAGAATAAGCACAACAAAAAAAATAGCTTATGAAAAAACAGAATCATCAAGTTCATAAAAAAGAACAAGTTATGAAACAAGTTCAACAACTAATTTAAACCAATATTACATAACAGGAACAATAAATGAAAAAGAATGTTTAATACTCTTAAATACCGGACAAGAAGAAAATTATATAGCAGGATATCAAATAAAAAATGAGGAAATAAAATCTGACAAAATATATGCCCAGATCTATCAAGAAGCTTAATAAACACTAAAAATATAGTAGAAAACGAAATAACAGTAGGAGTTAGAAAAATAAAAATAGAATTTGAAATAAAGGAAGAAATGCAAAAAGCAGACATAATATTAGGAATAAAATGGCTAGAATAAGTAAAACCATATAATATAGAGCATACACAATTATCTATAACATATAATAGAGAGAAATTATTCTTAAGAAGAGCTTTAACGTGATATGAAAATATATGTATTAATGAAGATGGTAGTAGAGGGTATTACAATAGGTATTATACGCCTATGATAGATACAGGAGCAGAAGCTAATTTATGTAGATATAATTATTTACCAAAATGTAAATGGGATAAATTAAAGACACCAATAATAGTTAAAGGATTTAATAATGAAGGAAGCTTAATTACCTAAAAAGCTAAGAATGTAAAAACACAAGTATGAGATAAAATATTAACGATAAAAGAAAATCTATAATTATAAGCTAACATTAAAAGATATACTTTTAGGAATACCGGTTTTAGATAAATTATACCCACATATAATAACTAGAACGGATTGGTGGTTTACAACACCATGTAAACAGAAAATAAGAGCAAAAAGAGTTACTAATAAAATAAGAAAGAAAACTGATTGGATAGAAGGAAGTGAAAAAATTACACAAAAAGTAGAAAATATAATAAATACTGAAGATACAATAGAATTGGTCGTATTTTCAATAAATAAAAAGAAAATGACTATATTTTCAATAAGTAAAATAGAAATAATTAAGAAAAAATTAGAATAATTATATAGTGAAGATCCATTAAAAGGATGGGAAAAACATAAAACCACTATAAAAATTGAATTAATAGATAAAAATAGCATAATAACTCAAAAACCACTAACATATAATTTTGACAATTTAAAAGAATTTAAAATGCACATAGAAGAATTATTAGAAAAACAATACATACAAAAAAGTAATAGTAAACATAATAGCCCTGCAGTTATAGTAAATAAACATAGTGAACAAAAAAGAGAAAAAAGTAGAATGGTTATTGATTATAGAAATTTAAATGCAAAAACCATGACATATAACTACCCAATACCAAATAAGATATTAAAAATAAGACAAATACAAGGATATAATTACTTTATTAAATTTGATTGTAAATCATAATTTTACCATTTAAAGTTAGAAGAAGAATCTAAGGAATTAACCGCATTTACGGTACCACAAGGATTTTATGAAGGAAATGTACTACCATTTGGATATAAAAATGCACGATAGATATCAACATTTTATGGTAGTTATTTTAAACAATTGCCTAATTGTATAGTATATATAGATGATATACTATTATATACAAATACCAAAGAAGAACATTTAAAATTATCAGAACAATTTACGGATATAATAGAAAAATCGGGAATAAGTTTAAGTGAAAAGAAAGCTGAAATTATGAGAAATCAAATAAAATTTTTAGAAATACAAATAGATAAAAGTGGAGTAAAAATGCAACAACATATAGTACAAAAAATAATAAATTCAAAAGAAGAATTAGATACAAAAAAGAAATTACAATCATTTTTAGGATTAGTAAACCAAGTAAGAGAATTTATACCAAAATTAGTAGAAAATCTAAAGCCCTTACAGAAAAAATTAAAAAAAGATGTAGAATATAATTATAACGAAGAAGATAAAAAACAAGTTCAGAAAATAAAAATACTTTAATTACCAAAATTACAATTTCCAGATGAAAATAGAAAATTTATATATATAGTAGAAGCAGATGCTAGTGAATGTAGTTATGGAGGAGTACTTAAATATTGATATGAAGAAGAAAAATTAGAACACCATCGTAAATATTACTCAGGTACGTTTAATGAAACAGAAATAAAATGCAAAATAAATAGAAAAGAATTATGTTCATTATATAAATGTTTATTAGCATTTGAGCCATATATTGTATATAACAAGTTTATTGTACGAACAGATAATACACAGGTACGTTGGTGGCTAACAAAGAAAATACAAAATTCAGTTACAACAAAAGAAATTCGGAGACTAGTCTTGAATATATTAAATTTCACATTTATAATTGAAGTAATTAGTACTAACAAAAATGTTATTGCAGATTACATATCAAGACAAAACTACACAGACTGATATAATAAAAGAAAATACTCTAGAAAAGATATTTAACACCCTAACTACACTTTCAATGAAAGTGGACAGTATGGGTAATGAAATAGAAAAGCTAAAGACTAATAAAGTTAAACTGAAGTCTATAGCTACAAATCAGCTAACTCAGCAGTGTGCAGAGCTATGTCGATCGAAAGACATTAAATTTCCAGAGTTAGAAGGAGACGTTGGGACACTCCATAAAATCCATAACGTTTATCAATCTACTTCTGCAGGTACAAGCAAAGGAGTTAGGAAAAACACAAATATGAACCTAAACAGGCTATTTGATAAACCATTTATTCCAAATACACCAAAAGATCTTATGTTTATACCCCCACAAATTACCTCATACCGAGAAAGTTTAAACCAAGACAAAAAGGCCTACAACTATACAGCCCGAACATACATAGAAAATATTTACAAAATACAAACCTTCTTAAACACCAACCCCAGAGCTATAAACATCCAAGAGCCACATACGAATTATATAACCCAGAAGCTAACCGGATACAATAAGCTAATTGCTTTATCTAAAACCAAACCAAGTCTAGTTAAAACCTGTTACGAATATGGACTACTTAGTACCATATATACCCAAGACGGAAATGAAATATCCAATATACCAGAAATATATGATTCATTTAACATTTTTAAAAGAATAACCAAAGGTAACCTATTTTTTATAAAATTTTACACGACACCAGCAGAGATATTGTATGATGAAGTTAAATCACCTATACAAGTTGTAAAAATAGGAATGACCCGAGATATGATTATATTAGAAGATATTATTCCACAACCAAAAATACCTAGAATTGAGATACCAAATTTTTATACAAATAAGAGAATTATCGGACTATCCACAATTCTTCAAGAGTTAGCAAACACTTATCGCAATAGAAATCTCATATGGAGTTATTATTCAAGAGGTAATGTAATAGTATACTCAAATTCAAAGGAATTACGAGAAAAAGATATGGAAGACGTTAGGAAATGAATCTTGACTTTACTTAATCCAGAGAAAAAACTATCACCAGAGCCATTAGAGAAAAATTTATTTCGGAAGAATTATTAACCAGATATTGCAAGTTAATTGGACATAAATATCCAGACCATCAATGTTCAAAATGTAATGGAGAAGATAATATTGTCTCAGAAGTTCAACTGGAATAGAAGAAGATAAAAGCGACAGCTAGAAGATGCAAGATATGAAGCAATAATGGAGATACAGAGCAATAAAAAGAAGATAACTACGAATAAAGAAAGAAGACAAAATTCAAGGAGAAAAAGAAATATGGAAGATAGCTAGAAAAGTTTTACGTAAATATCACGTAACTAAGATTTTTGACTTTTCTTAGTCTTTTATAGCAAGTAGTGCCATTATTAGATTTTTGGCAAGTAGTGCCATTATTAGATTTGACATTAGCTTTAGGACTCTTTGCAGAAACGTTTTTCTTATTTTTATAAAGTAGCTGACAGATGTAAAGAAAAACAGTGTACGCATTTTCATATAAATAAACGAGCACTTGCTCAGATGAAGGCAAGCCTTGATACATTGAAGCAAAAAAAATTTCTTGTCCACAACAAAAAAATTTGCTTATTTATTAAAAAACAGGTATATTTTAATGGAAAAATTGCTGTTGAATATCTTGTCTAGAATATCTTCTTCTACTATATCAGTGTGTGTAACTTTGTCTTGATATGTAATCTGCAATAACATTATCCCAAAGTACCTTTTTAAATAACGTTTTTGAAAGAAAAAAGGTGAACTCTTCACTAATGTTCGTAAGGATTCTTTACCACAACTTATCTATATCAAGTTTATGTTGTTTATTGTAAAAAAGTTCCTGATAAATATAGCAATATATATATATATATATAGGCTCTATGGTACATAGATTACTCCCTCCGTTTCAATTTATTTAGCTTATTCTAACTTGACATGAAGTTTAAAAAAGTAAAAGACTTCATTTCTTGTGATCTTAGATTTAAAATATGTCAAAAGGAATCAAAATATCGATATTAATTTTGTGATCTTAAACATACCACGTGAAAAGTTGCAATTAGAAGATTGCTAAGAAAGTTACTATTCTTTAAACGAATTAGAATAAAGCAGGCCAAACAGATTGAAATGGATGGAGCATGACCTCAATCTATCACTTAAAAATGTAATTTGGTATACACGAACCCTATTTGTTGTATGTCCATTTCAACTTTCACTAACAAAAGTGGCCATAGGTCCAGTACTGACTGAAACATATTATTCACTACCTAAAGAGACAGAAAGAAAATGACAGCATAGCAAGCGCACCAGTTGCATTATTTTCACTTATATTGTATCAAAATTACTGAACTACCTTTTTTGTAACAAACCAGTCACTCGACTTCAACTAAATATCACATTGAACAATTATTTATAACCAAAAGAAGTTCGTCAAGTTTGGACATAATGGCAGTGGACATAATATTAAATCTATGATACAAATGCAAAGTTTAGTCATAAAAAATAATAATGTATGTAGACAATTCTACCAGAGGTTGTTTCACGTGACCATCCATTGAACAATTGAAATAAATCCACCATGACTGTTTCTTAGAGTGTATATGAGGAGGTTCTGTCATACTAAGAAAATACAAGAGATACAAACAACTATGAAGATGTCTCTCCTCAAGTTCTCTTGGTATCTTTTGTGTCTTTCTTTGTTTTTAGGAACCTCAGCAGAGAGGTCTACTTACATTGTCCATTTGGACAAGTCTTTTATACCTACAATCTTTGCTGGTCACCACAACAGGCATTCTTCCATTATTGATACCATCAAGATTGAAACTCCCACTACACAAAATGGTCACCATCCAGTTCCAAAGCTTCTTTATTCTTAAGACAATGTGCTTCATGGCTTCAGTGCTGTTTTGTCTAAAGATGAATTTGAAGCTCTCAAGAAGTCTCCGGTCTTTCTGTCAGCTTATAAAGACAGGCCTGTTGAAGCTCACACCACACATACTCCTGAGTTTCTTAAGCTCAATCCTACTTACGGGCTATGGCCGGCTTCTGGTTTTGGTCAAGATGTCATCATTGGTGTACTTGACTCTAGTGTTTGGCCAGAATCTGCCAGTTTCAGAGATGATGGACTTTCTGCAATTCCCAAAAAGTGGAAGGGAATTTGCAAGCCAGGAATAGAGTTCAATTCTTCACTGTGCAACAGGAAACTCATTGGGGCTAATTATTTCAATAAGGGGCTTTTAGCTAGCGATCCTACTATTATTCTTTCCATGAATTCTGCAAGGGATATGAGAGGTCATGGCACTCATGTTGCTTCCATTGCTCCTGGTAGTTTTGTTGAAGGAGTTTCATACTTCGGATATGCTCCTGGAACAGCAAGAGGTATCGCGCCACGAGCTAGGATAGCTGTCTGTAAGTTTAGCTTTGAAGAAGGGACAGTTACTTCTAATTTAATTGCTGCTATGGACCAAGCTGTTGCAGATGGTGTTGACATACAACTTTCTTATGGGTGGGGTAGTATGCCATTGTATGAAGATTCTGTTGCAATAGCTTCTTTTGGTGCCATGATGAAGGGCGTCTTAGTCACTGCTTCAGCTGGGAACAATGGTCCTGGAATGGGAACTATATCAAATGGAGTCCCCTGGATCTTTACTGTGGCATCAGGAGGCATCAACCGATCATTTTCGGGGACTTTAACTTTAGGCAATGGCTTAAAGATTACTGGATTTAGCTTGTTTCCAGTGAGAACCACCATCAAGGATTTTGTTTTGGTGAAAAATGGAAGCTTATCTACTTGTGATTCAGCTGACGATTATGCCCAAGTCCCTAATGCAGCACGTAGCATCATGATTTGTTATAGCACTGCACAAGAAGACTTGTCAGTCTCTGATCAAATGGGGGTTATCTCAGAGGCAAAAGTTGGAGGCGCTCTCTATGTTTATGGAGATCCGGACGTATTGGCATCCAAATTTTTTCCGAACCCTGGTGTTGTAATTAGCAGCAAGGATTGGGAAAAGGTGACAAAATATGCAGACAATAGTGCTAAACCAAAAGTCAGCATCAGTTTTCAGGAAACACGTATAGCTGTCAAGCCTGCTCCAGTTGTTTCTGCATTTTCCTCGAGAGGCCCCTCTCTAAGTTACCTACGTGTTGCAAAGCCGGATATTATCGCACCAGGGAAGGGGCGGATCTACAGTAGGAGTTGTGGGTTTGCGGATCCCACAACTCCTACTGTAATATAGATAAGTAAATGAGAAATATTACGAAACAATATAGATAAATAGAGTGTGGAACCCACAACCAAAACTGATGGATAGCTCAGTGGAAAGAGGCAACCCCTAAGTATGTGCATTCAGCGCTCCAACGCGGGTTCGAATTCCCGAAAATGCGTTTTATTAAATTACTTTTTCTTCTTTTCAGAAGCCTTGCTTTTAAAATGGCACAAGGCCCTCCCTTATTATTAAGTTAACAAAATGGACGGCAGGCCCAAGCCCAACAAGAAAGACTACCAACAACCAAGTCCAATAACAACAAAAATCAAGACAATCAAAAATTTAAAACAAATAGCTAGTTAGTTTCTGGTATCTTGAATTGAACGCCTCTCCTCGCTAGTCGCTCCTAATTTAGAAGGCCAATTTCAGCCTCTTTAAATAGGTAATTTTTTGTTTTTTTTTTACTCTCTTAAGCCCCTAATTTCAGCCTTGCTTTCATTGTAGCTTATTATTTGTTAGTTGTTAATTTTTTTTTTGTAATTTAAATAGGTTGAAAACTTGAAATTGTGAAGCTAGTTCAAGATGATTACGAAATTTTTCAAGCCTAAAATCACTCCAGATTCTTCTTCAGTAAGTTCTCCTTCACATACTGAAATTTCTGACAATGTCAATCCTTCTCAACCATCAAATAAAGATAAAATATTGAATTTGGGTTTTCTTGAATCCAATCCTGCTAAAAGAAAATAAATTTCAAAATATACTCCTAATCAGCGTGATAGAGTAAAGAGATATTACATTCAAAATGGGCCCTGCAGACCTGGTGAGCATTTTATTTTTCCAATAACAATTTTGGTGGAAAATCGTGTCATTTTAATCCTGATTGGTTTGATACTTCATATTCGGGATGGATAGAATATAGTATTGAAAAAGATGCAGTTTTTTGTTTATGTTGTTACTTGTTTAAAAATGAGATTGGTGGATATGGAAAAAGAGTTGGTGATTCTTTTACAATAGATGGCTTCAGAAGTTGGAATAAAAGGGTAGAACGACTTAATAAGCATGTGGGTGAAGTAAATAGTGTTCACAATCGGTGTTTCAAAATGATGCTTGATTTAGATAATCAAGCACAATCTCTATTAGCTTTTTAAGACAAGCAATCTGAGAAAACAAAAAATGAATATCGAGTTCGTTTGAATGCTTCCATTGATATTGCAAGATATCTTTTGAAAGAAGGATTACCTTTTCGAGGTCATGATGAGAGTGAAACTTCTACAAGAAGAGGAAACTTTTTAGATCTCTTAAAGTGGTACACGGATAGGAAGGAAAATGTGAAAAAAGTCTGTTAGAAAATGCTCCACAAAATGATATCATGATTTGTCCAAATGTTCAAAAAGACATTGTGAATTGTTGTGCTAAAGAAACGTTGAAAGCAATTGTTGAAGACTTAAATGGAGATTACTTTGGAATATTAGTTGATGAGTCTAAAGATGTCTCTCATAAAGAACAAATGGCCCTTGTTCTGCGATATGTCAACAAAGAGGGTAAGCTTATTGAGCGATTTCTTAGTGTTGTTCATGTTAAAGATACATCTGCATGGTCACTGAAAGATGCTATATGTTCTTTGCTTTTAGAGCATAATTTGAGTTCTTCTCATATTCGGGGACAAGGTTATGATGAAGTTAGTAATATGCAGGGAGAATTCAATGGTCTTAAAACTTTGATAATGAAAGATACTCCTTCGGCATATAGTGTACATTGTTTTGCTCATCAGTTACAATTGACTCTTGTAGCTGTTGCAAAGAAGCATCATGAGGTAGATCAATTTTTGATATTCTTGCTAATATTTAGAATGTTGTTGGAAGATCTTTTAAGCGCAGGGAGATGCTTAGAGATGATCAAACAAAAAAATTAGAGGAGTTATTGATGCTCGGTGAAGTTCATACAGGAAGCGGATTGAATCAAGAACTTGGACTTCAAAGGCAATAAAACGGTGCGTAACTTTATTAAATTATTCTCCTCAATTATTCATGTACTAGAAGTTCTTGCTAAGGAGGGTTCAAATTACCAAGAGAAATCATTGGAAAAGAGTTTAGTAGATGACATAAGATCTTATGAGTTTATGTATACGCTGCATTTGATGCTAAAAGTGTTGGCAATTACACATGATTTGAATATGGCTTTGCAAAGAAAAAATCAAGATATCATTACTGCTATGAACCTCATTGGTTTCACAAAGAGACAGTTGCAATTTATGAGAGATTCTAAATGGGATTCTCTGGTAAAGGATGTTTCTTTATTTTGTGCCAAAAATCATATTATGATTAGCGAAATGAATAAGAATTATGCTCTTGGAAATTCAAAGCGTAAGATTTCAAGTATCACATATTCTCATCATTTGTGTGTTGAAATTTTTAATGCTGTAATTGATTTGCAACTTCGTGAGCTTAACAGTCGTTTTGATGAAGTAAATACTGATCTACTTTTTGGTATGACTAGTTTGAGCCCAGATAACTCTTTTGTAAATTATGATAAAAACAGGATTATAAAACTTGCTATCTATTATTCGGATGAGTTTAGTGCTTCCATGCTTGAGGATCTTAGTTTTGAGCTTGACAACTATATTGACTATGTGCGACAAGAGAATAATGATTTCTCTAAGTTGAAAAGACTTGGGGATCTTTCAGAGACATTGGTGAAAACAAATTTGCACAAGACTTGGAGACTTGTTTATTTGCTTGTGAAGTTAAGTTTGATATTACCTGTGGCAACTGCAACGGTGGAAAGAGCTTTCTCTTCGATAAAATATATTAAGAATGACCAGCGTAGCAGAATTGGTGATGATTTTTTCAATGATTGTTTAGTTTGTTATATAGAACATGAGGCATTTGAAACTGTACATAACGATCATTGATCGTTTTTAAAACATGACAAGTCGTCGAGTACAATTATAATGATAATGTTTTTAAATATGTCGTGTTTAACGAGTACGATTTATTTTTGTTAACTATGTTCAGTACAAAGCTCTTTTAGAGGGCTACACATCCCACATGTGGAGCAGATATACATGTGTTTTGATATGGAAAACTCAAAATCCATGGACTGGTCTAAGAGGCTAGTTTTATGATCATCTCCACAACCAAACAACATGATTCTATGGCTGCTGCTCTGCGGCAGAACCAATTCATGTTTAGTTTAATCTGGAAACATATTCTATAGAGGTAATCATCTGTCCTAGCACTGTTAAGAGGATAAATCTGATATTTTGGCTTAAATAATAGGAAGTGGATGTACTTGAACTTTAATAATAACTAGTACTGAAGGTTAGAATTCAAAATCTGAAGTGTGTGCATTGATCATTTTTTATTTTTTTAATTTTATTTTATTATTATTATTTTTTTTGGGAACTAGTGTATCGAAAACAACCTTGCTACTTATGGGTTTGTTGTTGTTGTTGTTGGGAACCCACAAGTTTAAAATCTTGGATCCGCCTCTGCATCAGGGGAGTTAATTTTAGCATCCTGGCCATCTAAAATTTCAGCTACAGGTATTGGTGTCAATACATTTTTGGATAGCAATTACAGTCTTCTTACAGGCACTTTCATGGCTGCTCCTCACATTTTCGGAATCGCTGCAATGCTAAACGGAGTACATCTGATTGGAGTCCTTCAGCTATTCGATCTTCCATAATGACCACTACCAATCCTTTGGATAATACTGGAAAACCCATCAAGACTGCAGATTTCCTAGAAACCAAGGTTGTTACATCATTAGCCATGGGAGCCAGACTCATTGATCCAAACCGTGCTGTTGATCCTGGCCTAATATATGATGCAAATCCACAAGACTATGTGAATCTTCTCTGCTCCATAAATTTCACAGAAAAGCAATTCAAAAAAATTGCTAGATCATCCGCTAAGCACAAGTGCTCAAATCCTTCCGATGATATCAATTACCCATCATTTATTGCTCTCTTTGACCCACATGGAGACTACACTTGGATGGAGCAGACATTCAGGAGGACAGTCACAAATGTTGGAGCTGGTGCAGCTAAGTACAAAGCAAAAGTGAAAGCACCAAAAAACTCGACCATTTTTATCTCTCCACAAATCTTGGTGTTTGAGAAGAAAAATCCAAAGCAGGAATACACTCTAACCATACGTTACAAAGGAATTGCAGAGGACCAAGCGCAATCTGGTTCAATTACTTTGGTGGAAAAAACGGTCATCACACAGTAAGAAGTCCTATAGTAGTAGCTCCAGCGCTTGATGAAGCACTTGATCCCTCTTCCTGAAATGCTGCAGTTGACAAAACTGTTGGATATGTAAGTTTGCAGCTCTCCCCAAGAGAGTTCTGTTAAATTAACTGGATTCATTCTGGCAAAACAGATGCATGTTTGAAGTAATTGTTGAAATATGTTTTTATTTAAGTTATCAATAAAGCAAGATTTTGTTGCTCCTTAATATTTTGTTCATTTCTGTTGATTTCCTGGGTTACCTAGCATCATCTTGCTTCCCTTCTCATCCCCCACTCTCACACCTTACCCATAAGAAAAAAGGCAAACAGAATAGAAATTGCATACATTTTAGGTTGTAAAATGTTTTCTTTTGAGCAAAAAGGCATTTGTTGTATTGGATGTGTTAAGTCCTTAGTTTTGATGATTGACAAATTGTATGTTGATGACCTATTTTCTAGAGATTGTGTAATAATAAAACTGTTATTACTTAGGAATAGGTTGGGCTTACCTGTCACAATCACAGTCAACCTCACAGCTGGACGAAAGTATAAAAAGTTGGTTAAAAGCTGTTGTCACTTTTTTATCTCAACCAATGAGATTCCTCCTAGGTTTTCCATATATTGCTCCTTTGTTCTAACAAGAAAACCAAGCTTCCATATACTTATAACATATATCTCTCTCGAAGCTCTTGGATTAAAGGCTCACTTTGGAATAGGGAACTGAGAGCTCATCAAGTTATGTTTTACTTTCTTGTTGTATTTGAGTCTTTGTATTGTGATCTTAAACGCTGTCTACTTCTACTTGTATGATTATTTAGTAGGTGTTGTGGCGTAACCGCATTTTATTGTAATCATCTAGAGTTAAGTGCAAAAAGCATTCTCTCCACTTATCCCAAAACCTTCCTAAGTTCACTTGGTGGACCTACACCATACAAGCACTCTCAAACTCAACCCTAAACCTAGTTTGCCTACACATTGGCTGCCATGGACACCATGTCCGATGGGATTAACCCATCGGAAAATACTCAAAGTGTGAGCAAGGAGTGTAAGAAAGTATCATATACAAGTTTGTTGAAGGAGAAGTCGGCGGATAAAGTACATAATCAAATTTTCCTAAAATCGGTAGTCATGTTTCATGGAGAGCCCAGTATTACATGGAAATCATCTGAAATAAGGGATCTAATTATAAAAAAGAATTTACAATGTGCTGTTATTGAAATATTCTCCAACGGAAAACCTGATATCACGGAACTGTGAAAACAAATACCTGTACAATGCAATATCAAGGGGGACTGCAATATAAGTGTAATGGATTCTAGACATTCTGATCAGGCTGAATATGTTAGAAGATTATGTTAATTTAATGTCGACAGCTGCAATTTATATAAAATTAAAATAAAGACTGTGGCAGATGAGAACCCTTAAGTGGGATCCCTGGTTCGAACCTGATGTAGAAACAACCATTGGAGTTACTTGGATCTCAATGACGGATTTACCACCCAATTTCTTTGCAAAGGAAACTATTTTTTCAATAGCTTTTGCAGTAGGTAAACCTTCAATGGTTGACATGGCTACTAAAAATCAAACGATACCAAGTTGTGCACGTGTGAAGGTTGAACTGGATCTAGTAGCCAATTTACCAACAAGAGTTCGAATCAATTAAGAGGATAATGTTATAGGGAAAATCAAATTGAAATGGATATATATTCATTATGATTATAAACCAAAATACTGTAAAGAATGTTATCTTTTAGGACATGATGAAAGCTCATACTGGAATATACATCCAGAATCGATGAAAAAGAAGGACGAAGAGAAGAAAGAAGATGCTAAAGATAAATAGGAAACTGGCAAGGTACAGGAGGTACCAGAGGTGAATAATACACAGAGAAGGAGAGGGATGTATAAAAGGCACTGGTCATTAAAGCAGAATAGGTATAAAAAGGATAAATTTAGCCACATAATAGGAGAAGTGCAGAATGAGGAAGTTAATAACATGCCAACATCTAACACCTTTGAATCCCTTGTAGAAGAACATCATAAAGTGAAGGATAATAAAGGTGATCAATAAGACAAGGTAGATAAGCAACAATAAATCACAGAGAACACAAAGTAATGGGTTACTAATACTTTTAGTAATCAAGGGCAGCACCAAACAAAAGAAAACATAGAGATAGTCATGAGCAAGTTGATAAGAGGGAAAGAGAGGATCACAATGCATCAGTGCCAGAATCTCAAATAGATAAGAGTCATATGCAGGTTTCTGTTCTTCAGCCAGATATTCAAAAAGAAGACATGGAAGTTTTAGAAGATATCATGCCATTAGTTGTGCAAGTTGAAAAACAATTACAGTGCAGTAACAAGGATAATGCAGTAACGGATAAAGATGACTTGGAGGAGACTATTAATAGGATGGGAGTTGATGGCAACTTATCAAATAAACAAATTGATAGGTTGAAAGAAAAATAAGGCATCCCAAAGAAGAATCACAGAGTTGGGAAGACTAGTACAATGTAGACAAGGAGCTCTATGAAGAATAAGTTGGGATGAATGCTCTTTTAAGGAATATTAGATCAGTTAATACATAAAAGGCTTTGACTAGACTAATTACATTGTATAAAGGGTACCAGTTTGCATTTGTTGGACTAATGGAACCTTTTCAAGATAGTAAGAATATTAAAGATTACAAAAAAAGATTAGGTATCCAGACAACAATCTCTAATATTTCTGGTAAGATATGGGCTTTCCTGGAATCCAATATAGTGTGTACTATTTTAAGAGATGAATAACAACAAATCACAATAAAATTAGTGAATCGGGAAGCAGGGATCACGGTTATGATTTCTCTAATTTATGCTAAATGTTCACAAAGAGAGAGACTAGCTTTATGGGAATCTCTTAAAGACATGGCTCAACAAATGCAAGAACCTTGGCTCATAGGGGGGATTTTAATGTGATAACTAGTCAGGAAGAAAAATTGGGAGGCTTACCAGTAAAAGTTGTTGAAACTGAAGGTTTTAGACAGTGTATAAGTGTGTGTAATGTAGAGGATCCAGGTTTTAAAGAGAGCAAGTTTACCTGGTGAAATGGTAGAATAGATGAAGAGTTTTATATTTGAAAGGCTCAATAGAATTCTGATCAATGAGAAATTACTTCATATTTTTCCAATATTGGAAGTTGAACATTTACTTAGGAGTGGATCTGACCACACTCCTTTAAAAATCAACTTCAGCACTGTGAAAGAGTCCATCATTAAACCTTTCAGGTTTCTAAATATGTGGTTGAAAGAGAAATCATGATTGAAAATTATTCAGGAGAATTGGAAGACTGATATTATGGGAAATCCTTTTATTTTGTTTCATCAAAAAATGAAAAAAAGTAGAGGCTGCTTTAACTAAATGGAATAGAGATTGTTATGGTAACATTTTCCAAGAGATATCTACATTGAAAGAAGTTATCAAGGTTAGATAAAAGCAATTTAAAGAATATCCATTAGGTGAAAATAGGGAATTGCCATTTAAAGATCAGGCTATGCTAAGTCTACAGCTTGGAAGGAAAGAGGAGTTTTGGAGGAAAAAGGCTGGAGTAGACTGGTTTAAAGATGGTGAAAGAAACACAAAATTCTTTCATATAGTAGTTAAAGGTAGAAGAATCAGACTCAAGCTCAATAGGACTCAAAATGAGGATGGAGAGTAGGTAGAAGAACCAAATCAAATTACAGAGACTGCTGAACAATTTTATCAGAAGCAGTTTTCTAAAGAAGATCATAATAATGATTTTTAGATGCTTGAACATATCCCTACTATTGTTAATGCAAGTCAGAATGTGGATATTGATAAATTACCTGACATGTAAGAGGTGAAAGAAGCAGTTATGCATCTGAATAAAAGCAGCACAATAGGATCAGATGGCATGACAGAGGCAATTTTTTAGGATATATGGGAAATAATTAAGGAGGATGTATAGCAAATGGTTCTAGCTTTCTTTAGTGGATATCAGTTACTAAAATTTGTCACACATACAAATTTGGTGCTACTCCCTAAGAAGCTAGCAATTAATACATTTCTTGACTTGAGACCTATTTCATTAAGTAATTTTGTCAACAAAATCTTCTCCAGAATTTTGCATGAAAGACTTAAGAAGGTTTTGCCACATGTTATCTTTGAAGAAAAAGCAGGATTTGTTCAAGGGAGGAGTATTGTAGAGAATATAGTAATGGTGCAGGAGATTATAACTGACATTAGAAAAAGAGATAAAATTCCAAATACAGTCATTAAGCTTGACATGATGAAAGCTTATGACAGATAAATTGGCTATTTCTCACTAAAGTCTTAAGGAAAGTTGAATTTAGTGAATTGTTAATTGACAGGGTGGTTAGGCTTTTGGACAATAACTGGTACTCAATATTATTGAATGGCCACCCCAAAGGGTTTTTTTAGGTCTACAAAGGGTTTAACGCAAGGTGACCCTTTATCACCTATACTTTTTTATCATTGCACTGAGGTAGTTTCAAGAGCTCTTAAGGCTCTTCTGTGTAATAAAGAATTTAAACCCTTTGGAATGTCTAGGGGAAGTCCTAAAGTCAATCACTTTACTTTTGCTAATGTTATGATCATTCTATGTAAAGCTGATTTAACTACTTTGAAAAAGGTAACTGATACATTGGAGTAGTATGAGAAGGTTCCAGGGAAGAAAATCAATAAAGAGAAGAGTGCTATTTATATGCATCAAGGAGTTTCTCAAGGCAGTGTAATATTGGCAGAGGTGGCTACTGGTATTTTTAGAAAGCAATTCCCTTTTATTTATCTAGGGTGTCCAATTTTTCATATAAGGAATAAGGAGATTTACCAGTCAATCATGCATAAGATTAGTAGTAAACTCCAAGGATGGAAGGGTAAACTACTATCTTATGGTGGTAGGGTTGTTCTTATAAAAAGTGTTTTACAAAGCATACCTATTCATTGTTTATCTTTGATGAACCCACCAACTAATGTCCTATCATCTATCCAAAGAATGTTTGCTCAGTTCCTTTGGAGCAATTACATTAGAGGTAAAAGTAGGCATTAGGTTTGTTGGAGCAATATATGTTATCCAGTAGAAGAAAGAGGATTGGGATTCAAAAGATTACAAGATGTGGCAATGGCTCTTTTTTATAAACTCTAGTTGAATTTTAGAACTGAAGATTCCATATGGAGTAGGTTCATGCACAACAAGTATTGTAGGAAACAACATCCCAGTGCAATCTATTGGAAGGTTGGTGTTGGTTCTCAAGTGTGGAAGAAAATATTGTAGGCTAGGGATCTAGTGGATCATCAAATCCTATGGAAGATCAGAGGGGCTCAAGCTAATGTGTGGTAGGATAATTGGACAAATATTGAAGATTTGTCTAATATCTTCCTCGGGCAAGGAAATACAGGAATGCAGGTGAAGGAGCTGGATGCAGGATCTCAATGGAACTACCATTTAAAGAATTTTCTCCCTCATGAGGTTGTTACACATATTCAGGATAAAATCAGTTTCAGAATTAAAGAGGGAAAAGTGGACATTCCAATTTGGAAACTAGAAACCTCTGGTAAATTCTTAGTTAAATCTGCATGGGAATATATTAGGCAAAACCAGGAGAAGAATGCATTGCACAATAATATTTGGTAAAGGGTTTACCTTTTAAAATAGCCTTCTTAATGTGCAGACTATGGAAAGGAAAGGTCCCAATGTATTCTTTAATGAGAAGATGGGGGTTTGAAGGACCACCAAAATGTTGGTGTTGTTTGCAGTCGAATCAAGAAACAATATCTCATGTGTTTCTAAGATCAAATTTAGCTAACAGGACATGGTCCTATTTTGCTTCATACGTAGGTATTCTTATACATGGATTATCCCTCAGAGAAAATATTCTAAGTTTGTGGAGTAAGGATGTCAAATAGAGATTCAAGCTATGTTATCAGTCAGTTCCAAGTATGATTACATGGGAATTATGGAGGAGAATAAATAGCTTGAAACATGAAAGAAAATGTATGTCTCTACATAAGGTAATCTTTAATATTACCAAAAATGTGAGCTTACTTCTTCATGTAAGAAATCCAAGAACAAATTCCCTAGTAGATGGTCAGATATCCTTAAAGCTCTTGAAAGGAGGAAACCAAAAATGAAGATTACAAAAGTTATATGGACTTTTCCTCAAATCGGTTGGGTGATCTATAACACTGATGGGGCATTTAGAGGTAACCCAGGGATAAGTTTATATGCATTCTGTCTAAGGAATGATAATAGGGACCTAATTTATGAAAAAGGTTCTAAAATGGATGATATTTCTAATATGATAGCAGAGGCTGAAGCTATCTTACAGGCAGCTAATCATGCTAATGTAACATAAACAAATAAGTTAATCATCCAAATAAATTCTATGTTGATGCAGAAAGTACTAAGTAGGAAATGAAATTGTCCTTGGCATATTGCAGATCATATAAAGCAAATAAGAAAGCTAATGCAGCACAAGCAAGTTCAATATCAACACATACTGAGGGCGGGGAATCAGCTGGCAAACTATCTAACTAATTTTGCAATTGACAGTGGGGATTTTGTTTACACAAGTTTTCAGCAATTGCAAGCACATGGAAGAAGGATAGTGAATAGTGATAAATTACAATGTCCATACATCAGGATAGGAGCTTTAAGAGAGTAACGGAGCAAATCTGGTTAGGGTTTGCAAATAGCTACAAGACAATACATAAATGACAAATTGAGTAACGAATGTTCCAGATCTAGCCCTGACAGTCAACACAGAAGAAGTTCAGCCAAAGATGAAGGTCAACGTAGATATTGGAGTTTGGAAAACCTAGATTGCATATGGATCTGAGCTTTCCTGGAGCTTTATTCTTGCAACAATTATAAAGAGAGGGTGAAATTTCAAAGAACAGGAAAAGCTAAGAATGAATGTTTAAGGAAAAGGATGGATGTGTACTTACTCAAATTTCAAATAGTAGCCATGGATGTTCTCTTACAACAACACATAAAGAGAACCTTCAGCTCATACATCAGGTGGAAACAGCATAAGCGAAAGAATCTCTTAATTTTGAGAGTTGGCAAGGTCAAAAGCAGGAATAAACTATGGCAGATGATTTGTAATCCACAAGAGCAGTAAGGGGAATGCTTATCTTTAGATGGAGATGAACAACAATTCTTAGGTGCAGGAGCTTGTTTTACGGCGATAATGGGATTAGGTTTAGGAAACCTGTACAAATTTATGTGTAATAATAGAATAGGGTCGGGTTATGGGAAGGCATTTTTAGTCTAATTAAGGTGGGTTGGTTGTAACACCCCATAAAGTTTTAGCGATGTTAGCACCCCAAAACAAAGTTAATAAGATCTTAAGACTTAGAATTTTACTAAGGGTTCTAACACTTAGTTCATTTTGAGGCCTCAATCTTCATTGATTTATTTCGCAACCTTATTGACCTTAATTTCTTAAAAATTTTATTGCATTGTGATGGGGCATGTCTATAAGACATCTTGGGTGAGTTTCGAAATTTTTAGACATCATTTAGGGCATGTTTGATTTCAAAACAGTAGCACCATGTGATTTGCGTACGTCACATGGTGCATCGCATCCTTGGACCATGCGATAGAGCATGCGATGCATGCTCTAGTCCGATGGGATAGAGAATGTGACGCATACTCTGCTGCGCGTACCTGGGCATTTCAGCAAATTTAGTCCATCTCATTAAGGGTAGAAATGGTATTTTCCAACCTTTCTACCTCTTAAACATGAAATCAAGAGCCCTAAACACCATATTATTAATATTTTCATCAACTTCTCTCAAGAACTCTTATTAGGGTTTCAATCAAAAAAACAAAATATCTAAAAATTCAACCGTGAGAATTCATTAATTCTTTTGTAATTGAAATCCCTGTTGAGAGGGCTACAAGAGGCACCCAATAGTTCGTGATTAGCATTCCGAGATTCGAAAAATCATCCAAAGCTCAAAGTTTTAAGGTATGTGGCTATGAACAAGAACACCCTTTCGTTCTTGTACCCTAAAGTTATATATTTTCTTAAAGTATTTCGTAAATTTGTGGAAAAATTTCTATCATGTTATTATCTTTTGAGTTTATGAGACTATGCCTTGTCCAAGTTTTGAGTTGTTATGTTATTCTACATATTAATGTTATAAATTGTCATTTTATGGTTTAAGTTGCATAATCCTATGTCTATATCATGTTTTGAGAATTTTAAGTCTTATTGTTTGTGAATTGAACCTTATGGTTAAAACATGAGTTTTGAGAATGAGATATTTATGACTATTAAAGAAATTTTAGAAGTGAGTTTTGATTATGAATTAAGACGGAAATCCATATTCTTGAGTTTAAAGCAAAGGGGATGCATTTTGGCTCCCATCTCATATTATTAAAATGTTTTAAGGTGGATTTTCTAAAGTTCTGAGCTAAGTAAGGGAGTAGTATTTAGCACTGAGTTGGGCATGATTCCGAGGTCTCATATCCCAAAATTACGTGCCCCCGTAGGTTCTTGATATACCTCAAGTGGGTTAAGACAGTGATCACTAAAGTTAAGGTTCTATCCGATGGAAAGGATAAAAAAGCTCTCCCCAACGTGGGTAAGACGTTGGACTCTAAGTAGCTCACGTGGCTTATGTCGGTTAAGAGAAACTTCCTAAGTTCCTAAAGTACTCTAAGTCCCAAATCTTTCCAAATTTGAAAGAAGTTTTAGTGTTAAAGTTACAAAGTTTTGAAAGTCTAAGTGTTTTGAAAGCTATGGTCCTACTAATTTTAAGTGTCGTGATATTTTAAGATTTCAAGAAAAAGTATGATTATTATGAGTCTTGTGTTACATATTTATTTCAAGCTATGTAGGTATGTTTTACACCATGCAACTTTTATTTATAAAAGCTTATGATATTGATTATTTTAATTGCACACTACCCCATATGCTCAATACATCCCCAAAGTACTGACCCACATGTTTTGTCTGTATGCTATATATTCCCGTAATTTAGGTTCAGGTGCTTAGTCTCAGCCTCACCAGTGATCCCTTTCGAGCTCTCTTGTCTACATATCAGCAGTGGTGAATCCTCATATTTCGGGGACAGTTTATTCTCAGACTTTTAATTTATTTAGTAGTTGTTTATCTCTTATCAGTTGAGTATGAGTCAGTTGGGGACCTGTCCCAATGGCTCTATAGTTTTGAGTAGTAGAGGTTTGTTAGACTAGTCATCAGATTATCAGTATTTCTAAGTTTTCTTGGAGTTTTCTACTTGTTCAAGACCAAGTATTTCATTAATATGTTCTTATCATGTGATATTGATATGTTAAGATTCATGCATTCTACCTCTAAGTAAGTAAGTATATGAAGTAGCAAGCTCAAAGGGTTAGCTTGGGGATACTTGTAGCCTTAAGCACCGTGTGGCATCTCGGGACCCAGTTTCGGGGTGTTACAAACTTGGTATAAGAGCCTAAGGTTTAAGGAGTCCTAGGGATTCTGACAAACTGCGTTAAGTAGAGTCTTGATCATCGATGTGTAGCACGCTATATCTATGAGCAAGTGGCTACGAAATGTTTTAAGAAAAAGTCATTTCTTTCTTTCAAGTCCACCGTGCTTAAAGTTGTCTCTCTCAGCTATTAATTTATGCTCTCTTATTTCATAAAATGCCTCCTCATCGAGCTCGTAGAAATAACAATGATCAGCAACCTCAGCCCGTTGATCCTCTAAATGAAAATATATCTTATGCCAAATTCAGGGCAGCCTTCCAGGCGCTAGCCCAACCTGTCACTGCAAACGTCTAGGCCAACCAGGCTGCAGCTCCACAGCATAAGGGCAACGACTTAGATGCTGCCAAAATTTGTGACTTTATGTGGATGAGTCCGCCCAAGTTTTATGGGTCTAAGACAGGAAAATACCCGCAGTTTTATCTGGAGGAGATAAAGAAGATCACATAGGTAATGCATATATCTGAGGAAGAGAGTGTAGCGTTAGCATCTTATAGGTTGAAGGACATCACATATGACTGGGTTGTTTCTTGGAAAAAGAATAGAGGTAAGGATACTGCTTCTGTTGCGTGGAACATGTTCCAAGATGCACTCTTGGATAGGTTCTTTCCATTAGAATTGAGAGAGGCAAAGATAGAAGAATTTATGAACTTAAGGCAGGGCTCCATGACTGTTATGGATTACTGCTTAAAGTTCAACCAGCTGGCCAAATATGCCCCTGATCTGATTTCTGACACTCGCTCTAGCATGAGTAAGTTTGTGACACGCATTTCTGGGTTAGTGCTGAAGGAATGTAGGATTGCTATGTTGAACAGGGATATGGACCTGTCTAGATTGATGATACTTTCTCAATAAATAGAAGTAGATAAGATTAAGGAAAGAGATAGAATAAGACGTAACAAGAGGGCCAGGTCAGAGCAGCATGAGTACAGTTAGGCTAGATACCAGGAAGGGAGCCCTCAATTCCAGAGTCATTCTTCCATGCCATCACCTTCGTCTTCTAGTGCTCATGCACCCAGAGGAAAGAAGGAACAAAGATACAGGTCTTATTTTTCCAGGTCTCAGTAGAGTGTGAGCAATAGGCCTAACTTCCCACCTTGTGCTAAGTGTGGCAGAACCCATTTGGGTGAGTGTTTGGCCAAGTAGAGCCATTAGGAGTTTCTTGGGTCTAGCTAGCTATTACCACTATTTTGTTGAAGGGTTCTCTTCTATTACATATCCCATGACTCGATTGACCCAAAAGAAGGTAAAGTTTCTCTGGTCAGATTCCTGCGAGAAGAGTTTTCAGGAGTTGAAGACTCGACTAACTTTCGCCCCTGTGTTGACTTTGCCTGATGGTTGTAATGCCTCGAAAATGGGTTCCGAAGCGTCACACGGTGATTAAGGCTACAAGTAGCCCCAAGCTAACCATTTGAGTCATCTAACACTATCACAAGCTTATTTTGGGATCATTAAAATCAAAACATCTAAACATCATCGACAATGTGTTACTGTAATATGGATAAGTACGAAAAGTAATAAAATACGAAATATCTGACAACTCTGACCAATCTGACAAATTTGGCCTGACAAGCCTCTACTAAATAATGTATCAATGAGCCATTGGGACAAGCCCCAACTGACCCGAACTCAAGAGATAAGATGAATAACTCATAGTAAGACAGGAAATCAGAATAAGTTATCCTCGGATCATGAGGACTCACCACTGTAGGAAATGTAGATTAATATGCTCAAAAGGTCACAGTCAAATCTGGGACTGAGCACCTGAACCTACATTACAGGGAAAATATAGCCCACATGAGAACATGTGGGTCAGTACTATGGAATATGTACCAAGCATATAGGGTGCATAAAATAATAATATTTGTATATATATATAACGATCATGTCATAAGCTTTCTTTTCAAATCATGCATGACATTTGTAATTAGTTCATAAGTTTGAAGAAATCTAAAATCTGAGATCATACAAAATAAACGATAAAAGATGCACAATCTGAATATCATGAGCCATTATACTAAATTCAAATATAAAGATTTCTTTTCTTATTCTCATATCAAGTAATCTTAGTGAAATCTGGAATATAGAATACATCATAAGTCTGCATTTCAAATCTCGTTTAAAATCAGTAAAATTAATCTAAGAATGAGGGATGACTCTTTGGGAGGTTCTTCTAACAAATATGTACACCATGTGAGCACCCATGATGTCCCACGACTTTCCCCCATAAGGTTAGGGTTGTTCTACCCTTGCCATTGGAATAGAACAATCTCATTTCAGTGATCACTATCTCAATTATCCACAATTAGTGAAAGTAAATATCTCAACCTACGGTGGCACATAGTTCTGGGGTATGAAATAGTAGTAACATACCCAACTCGGTGCTAAATACTACTCCCAATACTATCCTAAAAAATCTCAAGAAAATCCACTTTAAATTTAATCTCATATCTCATAAGAAAATCAATGATAAAGTTTGTAATCTCGTTTCATAAAGTGGATTTCAACTCTATTGTGACCAAATGGTCAAATCTTTCTAAATTGCTTCAAAATAGTCTAAACGTGGGTGCATGTATCACATAAATTCTCAAAAACATCAATCTCAAAGAGGGTTTAATGACCCATATATCAATACTTTGACAAAACATTTCCAAGTTCAGGCTTTATATCATAAATATGCATAATTCATTTAGAAATCTGGAAATTTCAGATTTAAGCATAATAACAACATCAAACTCATGGAATTTATCTTATAGACATATAGAAATATCATAATCTCTTGAACAACAACATAGGGTATAAATTAATATCTCAAATTCATGGCAAAACACGTAAAATCATGTATCTTGGTATATTAAATTCAAGTTTTGGGCATAAGAATGAAAGGGTGTTCTTGTTCATAACCCCAATACCTCAAAATTGGAGATGTTGAATGAACTCTCTACTCCGAAACTCTATTCATGAAATTGTTAGGTGCTTCTTGTAGCCCTTGGAACGGGGATTTTGAATATCCAAAAATATTTGAAAAGCTACGGTTGAATCACGAGTTCTCTTGAATTCTCTATAGAAACCCTAAGCTTTGTTCTTGGTCAATTTGGATGAAAGTGATGATATTTTGGTGTTTTAGGGATTTAATCCCGTGTTAGAGAGGATAGGGGAGTGGAAAAATATCATAATGCCCTTAATGAGATGTACAAAATGCTGAAAATTTTTTTGAACGTTTGATGGACCATGCATCACATGCTCCATCCCACCGTAATGAAGCGTGTGTCACATTCTCCATAGCACCGCACTGGACCATGCGAAGCATGCATATCGCATGATGCTATTGGTTTGAAAATCAAATACGCCCTAAATGATGTCCAAAAATTCCAAAACTCACCTGGAACATGCTACGACCTTGCCCTATCGCAACGCAACAAAAATTTCAAGAAAAGAATGTCGGGAAGGTCACGGAAAAATTCAACGAATATGAAGGGTTCAAAATAAAACTAAGTGTTGAAACTCTTAACTAAAAATTCTAAGTGCTAAGCTCAACTTGACTTATTTCGAAGGCTTTAACGACGAAAAAATTCTTGGGGTCTTACAATGGTGTAGATGGTTTTATGGTATATTGTGATGCTTCAAGAGTGGGTTTGGGTTATGTATTGATGTAAAGGGGGAAGTTATAGCCTATGCTTCTAGGCAGTTGAAACCTCATGAGAAGAATTACCCAAACCATGAATTAGAGTTGACTTTTGTAGTGTTTGCCTTAAAAATCTGGAGACATTATTTATATGGTGTGCATGTTGATGTTTTTACTGATCAAAAAATCCTATAGTATGTGTTGACTCAAAAGGATTTGAATCTTAGGCAAGGGAGGTAGTTAGAACTGTTAAAAGACTATGATATGAGAATGTCGTATCATCCGGGTAAGGTCAATGTAGTGGTAGATGCCCTTAGCAGGATGTCCATGGGTAGTGTTTCGCATGTTGAAGAAGGTAAGAAAGAGTTGGCTCATGATGTGCACCGTTTGGCTAGGTTGGGTGTTAGACTGCTTAATTATACTGAGGGGAGTATATTAGTTCAGAGTAGTTCCAAATCATCCTTAGTTTCAGAAGTAAAGAAGAAGCAGGACTTAGATGCTAGTTTGGTCATGCTGAAGGAGTCTGTCAAGGACCAAAGGGTAGGGGTTTTCTCCTAAGGGGGAGATGGTATGTTGAGATTGCAGGGGATATTGTGTGTCCCTAATGTTGATGATCTGAGGTAAAGAGTTATGGCTGAAGCGTATGGTGCACGATATTCTATTCATCTCGGTGCTACCAAAATGTACTGCGACTTGCGGGAAATCTATTGGTGGTGTGGTATGATAAAGATATAGCTAAGTTTGTGGCAAAGTGTGCAACATGTCTATAGGTTAAGGTTGAGCACCAAAGGCTTAGTGGTGTGATGTAAGAGTTTAGTATTCCTACTTGAAAGTGGGAAGAGATTAACATGGATTTTGCGACTAATTTACCTCTTTCTCGACGCCATTATAATTCTATATGGGTTGTTATTGATAGACTGACTAAGTCAGCGCATTTCTTGCCCATGCATATATCCTATTCAGCTGAGGACTATGCTAGACTGCATATTCAGGAGTTATTTAGAATGCATAGAGTTCCTTTATCTATCATTTTGGATAGGGGTACTTAGTTTACTTCTCAGTTCTGGAAGGCTTTTTAGAGGGGTCTGGGCATCCAAGTTCATTTGAGTTCCGCATTTCACCCATAGACTGATGGTCAGGTCGAAAGGACCATCCAGACTTTGGAGGATATGTTGAGAGCATGTTCTCTCAATTTTTAAAAAAGTTGGGATGAGAACTTGCCACTAATTGAGTTTGCGTATAAAAATAGTTATCATGCTAGCATTCAGATGGCACTGTTTGAGGCTTTGTATGGTAGAAGGTATAGATCACCCATAGGTTGGTTCAAGGTAGGTGAGACTACTCTTACTGGTCTTGATGCAGTGTTTGAAGCAATGGAGAAGGTAAAGTTGATTAGAGAAAGGTTGAAGACAGCTTAGAGTCGCCAAAAGTCATATGCTGATGTGAGGCGTACTGACTTAGAGTTTGAAGTAGATGATTAGGTGTATCTAAAAATTTCACCCATGAAAGGAGTAAAGAGGTTTGGGAAAAAAGAAAAGCTCAGTCCCCGTTATGTTGGTCCTTATAGAATCCTAAATTGCATTAGCAGAGTAGCTGATGAAGTTGAGTTGCCTGCAGAGTTGTAAGCCATTCATCCTGTTTTTCATGTTTCCATTCTTAGGAAACACATTGGTGATTGTGTTGTTGCAGATCCTTCAGAAATCTCTAAGGTTCAAAACAGTCTTTCGTTTGATGATGTTCCTATTGAGATTCTAGATCATCAAGTTCGTAGACTAAGGAACAAAGAAGTTTCCTTGGTCAAAGTGTTGTGGCAGAACCAATCTATTGAGGACGCTACTTTGGAAGCTGAGGTTGATATGTGAACCAAGTACCCGCACCTCTTCTCCGCAAATCCTGATAAAGCCGAAGGTACCATTCTCTCTTAATTTAGTCCCTTTTTAATCAAGTTGTAGCTGTATAGTTATTCTTTTTTTATGAGTTTAAGCATTCTTTGAAATATTCGAAAGCTTAGCCTAAAGTAAGGCCATTCTAGCCAAATGTTTTGATGTGTATCCTTCCTTTTCTCTATGCCTTTAATTCAACTAGCGACTTTCGAGGATGAATGATTCCAAGGGGGAGATATTGTAAGACCCCCTAAAGTTTCTGTGACGTTAGAACCCTAAAAAAAAGTCAAGAAGAGCTTAAGACTTAGAATTTTACTAAGTGTTCCAACACTTAGTTCATTTTGAGGCGTCAATCTTCGTCGATTTATTTTGTGAGCTTATCAACCTTCATTTCTTAAAATTTTTATTGCATTGCGATGGGGCATGGCTATAGGACATCTCGGGTGAATGTCGAAATATTTGGACATCATTTAGGGCGTGTTTGGTTTTCAAAATAGTAGCACTATGCGATTTGCGTACGTCGCATGGTGCATCACATCCTTGGACCATGCGATAGAGCATGCGACGCATGCTCAGCTGCGCGTACCTAGGAATTTCACCAAATTTAGTCCATCTCATTAAGGGTATAAATGGTATTTTCCAACCCCTCTACCTCTTAAACACGAAATCAAGAGCCCCAAACACAATATTATCGATATTTTCATCAACTTCTCTCTAGAACTCTTATTAGGGTTCCAATTAAAAAACCAAAATATCTAAAAATTCAACCATGAGAATTTAATAATTCTTTCGTAATTGAAATCCCCGTTGAGAGGGCTACAAGAGGCACCCAATAGCTTGTGATTAGCATTTCGAGATTCGAAAAGTCATCCAAAGCTCAAAGTTTTAAGGTATGTGGCTATGAACAAGAACACCCTTTCGTTCTTGTGCCCTAAAGTTATATATTTTCTTAAAGTATTTCGTAAATTCATGGAAAAATTTCTATCATGTTATTATATTTTGAGTTTACGAGACTATGCCTTTTCCAAGTTTTGAGTTGTTATATTATTCTACATATTAATGTTATAAATTGTCATTTTATGGTTTAAGTTGCATAATCCTATGTCTATATCATGTTTTGAGAATTTCAAGTCTTATTGTTTGTGAATTGAATCTTATGGTTAAAACATGAGTTTTGAGAATGAGATATTTATGACTATTAAAGAAATTTTAGAAGTGAGTTTTGATTATGAATTAAGACAGAAATCCACATTCTTGAGTTTGAAGCAAAAGGGATGCATTTTGGCTCCCATATCATATTATTGAAATATTTTAAGGTGGATTTTCTAAAGTTCTGAGCTAAGTAAGGGAGTAGTATTTAGCACTGAGTTGGGCTTGATTCCGAGGTCTCATGCCCCAGAACTACATGCCCCCGTAGGTTCTTGATAAACCCCAAGTGGGTTTAGACAGTGATCACTAAAGTTAAGGTTCTATCCAATGACTAGGATAGAACAGCTCTCCCTAATGTGGGTAAGACGTTGGACTCCATGTAGCTCACATAGTTTATGTCGGTTAAGAGAAACTCCCTAAGTTCTTAAAGTACTCTAAGTCCCAAAGCTTTCCAGGTTTCAAAAAAGTTTGTCTTAAAGTTACAAAGTTTTGAAAGTATAAGTGTTTTGAAAGCTATGGTCCTACTAATTTCAAGTGTCATGATATTTTGAGATTTCAAGAAAAAGTATGATTATCATGAGTCTTTTGTTATTGATTATCATGAGTCTTGTGTTACATATTTATTTCAAGCTATGTAGGTATGTTTTACACCATGCAACTTTTATTTATAAAAGCTTATGATATTAATTATTTTAATTGCACACTACCCCATATGCTCAGTACATCCCCAAAGTACTGACCCACATGTTTTGTCTGTATGCTATATATTCCCGTAATGTAGGTTCAGGTGCTCAGTATCAGCCTCACCAGTGATCCCTTTCAAGCACTCCTGTCTACATATCAGCAGTGGTGAGTCCTCATATTTGGGGGACCATTTATTCTCAGACTTTTAATTTATTTAGTAGTTGTTTATCTCTTATCAGTTGAGTATGAGTCAGTTGGGGACCTGTCCCAATGGCTCTCTAGTTTGTAATAGTAGAGATTTGTCTGACTAGTAGTCAGATTATCAGTATTTCTAAGTTTTCTTAGAGTTTTCTGCTTGTCCAAGACCAAGTATTTCATTAATATGTTCTTATCATGAGATATTGATATGTTAAGATTCTTGCATTCTACCTCTAAGTAAGTATATGAAGTATCAGGCTCAAAGGGTTAGCTTGGGGCTAATTGTAGCCTTAAGCACTGTGTGGCATCTCGGTATCCGGTTTTGGGGCATTACATTGGTCCACCTAGTATATGTAAAAAAATCTAGAGTTAAGTAATTTTCAAGCTAGAGTTAGCTTGTCTTTTTAGTTAAAGTTAGCTGGGGTGTTGTTGCAGTAGATTCAATGTGTGTCTTTCCTTGTAATAGAGTTATTACTAGGAAAAGAGGGAATATGAGTTTAATCCTTGGAGTTTGGAGTCTGTATTCAAGTTGCTTGAATATAGTGGAGCTTTAAAAATCCTGAAGACAGGTCATGATTTTTCTTCATTGAGTAAAGAATTTCCACGTAAAATTGTTGTGTCTGTTATTTTCTTTCTCCACATACTTTATAATTAATTTTTCTCCTAGTTCTCACTGTTTAAGTCTGTCTGGGACCAGGTCCCATGTTGAGGAGGAACTCACTTCAACTCTTCAATTAGTATGAAAGCAAGGTCTTCTTTAGTAAGGTTACACCTTGGAAGGATCTTGAATATGGCTACTCCTCTAAATTTTGAAGAAGGATAGTTTTCTACTTGACCATCTAGATTCAATAGTGAATATTTTGGGTGGTGGAAGACTAGGATGCATGACTTTATCATGGCTGAAGATTCAAAACTATTGAATGTCATTGAGGATGGCCCTTTTGTTCCCACGAGGGTAGTAGAGATTAGTGATGTGACCTCACAAGTTCCCAAGACAAAGAGAGAGTATGATAATGCAGATAGAAGGAATATTGCGAAAAATTATAAGGCCAAGAAGTTGCTTGTTTATGGTATTGGTCCTGATAATTATAATAGGATCTCTGCCTATGAAAGTGCTAAGGAGAATTAGGATTATCTTCAGACAGCCAACGACGAAACTAGTCAAGTAAAGGAATCGAAGGTGGGTATGCTAACCAACTAATATGATACCTTCTCCATAAAAAAAAGAGTTCATTTAAGAGCACCACACAAGATTCATTGCTATAACAAATGAGATCCATTGTTCGGGAGAGGATATCAGGACCATTAAATAGGTTTGCAGAGTTTTAAGCATCCTTCCTAAGCAGTGGTAGAGCAAGGTTAATATAATCACTGAAGCTAGGAATCTGAATACAATGACCATGGATGAGACCATTAACAATATCAAAACATATAAGATGTTGAAAAAGCTGGAAAGTCAAAGGGGTTAACCTAAGGTGGAGAAGAACCTGGTTCTAAAGGCTACTAAATAAACCCTGAGTGCCAAAGATAAGGAAACAATCTATATTGGCAAATGGTTTCTCAAAGCCTTGAGAAAATCAGGGGCTCTACCTAGAAAAGGAGAGTTAAGCAAGCACTTCAAAAAGGCAAAGGGAAGTAACATATGTCACAAATATGGTAAGCTAGGTCACAACATTAAGGATTACCCAGTGCACAAGGTAGAGTACAAAGAATATGTCAAGCAAGATGTTGAGAAAGAAAGAGGCAAAGATTGGGTACCTGTGAAGTATAGTAGTAAAATTGAAGCTGACAAGGTTGCAAATAAAGTATTGGTATCTTGGGGTGATTCCTCATGTGATTTAGATGAATCAAAGCAAGAAGAAGATATATCCATAATGATAATGGAATATGAGGTAGGTATAAGTGTTTGACTCACTTTTTGCTCTGATGGCAGATACTGATGCTGATGAAAATGAAGTAGTAACCCTCCTGGATATCAAAGAAAATATGAAGGATTACTTCTTGAGTAAGTTGAGATCTCTTGCCTCTATGCTGATTGATTTTGTGAATGAGCTTACCAAAGACAAAGAAGACCTAATGAAAGTTCTAGAAAAATGTGAGGAAGAAGTGATTGATTTAAGTGTTCAAGTGACTGAACTCACCCAAGATAAGGTAAAGTTGAAGGATGATATTTAAAAGTATGAGGAAGAAATAGTTGAACTAAGTGTGCAAGTGGTTGAACTTTAAGCAACCTGCGAAACTCTTTCCCGTAAAAATGATCTTTTGAATGAAAAGCTTAGTGAAATATTTAAGCATGATTCAAAAGAAAAGGGTAAAGGAAGCAGGATACAATTTGAGCTAGAAGAAGAATTGGCTGAGACTAAGGCTAATGCAACAGCTTTACTCAAAAAAACTCTGAATTTAAGAAAGAGCTGGTTTAGGTGAAAACTTAGCTTGAGAAGGCTCTCAAGTGGACTACATTGATCTTGGGCATATTTATATGCCAGAGCACCAGTATTTGTCTAAAATAGTCCTTATTTTCTGAGCTTAAATGTGTGTTTTTCATTATATTTGGTGTACAATGAATAATAGAAGTAATGGGTGTGATTAGTACTGCAGGATGAAAAATCGATGAATTTATGGGTGAATTGGATACACAAAAGAGAGTATGTATTGATGGAGGTGTTGAGTTGAGTCATTAGAGTATTGCGGACATCGGATGAAGTCTGAAAGCATATCTAAGAGCTGAAATTAGTGAGCGGAACATGGAGTTGATAGAGATAGAATTTGAGCCTTGGAGAAATGTTCAAAATCCATACCTGGTGAGAGCATGCGTCGCATGCCTCATTTCAGGGGTCCAAGGACTTAGTTTTATTTTGGAAGGAAAATTCCAGTGGGAGCATGTGTCGCATGCTCCACTCTATCTGTTCCATGCCTTAGCCAAATTTTTGAAGACAAATTCTAGTAGCATTATGCGATATGCATGTGTCGCATACCTTATCTCAGTACAGAAGAGCATACAACCCATGCTTTATTTCTCTGTAGAACACCATGTGACGTATGATCTATTGCGCCGCTGTGGAGCATGCGACGCATGCCTCATTCCACCTAGGCCAAAAATGTGTGTAGTATAAATAGAAAATGCTGAAACAAGTATATGGATCTATCTTTTATTCTTGAAAACACAGAGCGGCACAAGAGCAGAGAACCCTTCCATTTAGGGTTCTTGAACAATATTTTCATTTTCATCTTTGTAAGTTAAATTTTGGGTATGAGTTATAGTTCATTTTTGATGTTTAATTCAATTATGAGTGGCTAAATACCTTTGTTTTGGGGTTAAGGCCAAGGACATGAATACATTTTGATATTATTACTGCAGTTTATTATTTGATTATCACATGGATTGTTCTTAATTTCTTGAGCTTACTATCTTAAGGATTCGCGACCCTTAAAATAAATTTATATTTTTATGTGAACCTGGGAGGAGAATCATAAATTAGAACGAAGAAATTAGGGAACAAGGTTCTTATTCTCTTATAAAATAAGGAATTTGAATTAGCTTCTACGATAGGGATATACCTAGAAGCCTTGTTTGGTTCAAATGCACGAAGATAAACTAATAGATCTAGAATAATATTTGTATCTCTGTGGGAGTTGTAGGTACATTATTATATAGATAATAGATCTAAGGTCGGGAGACTAGGATCGTGGTAGAAACCTTGCGAACCAACAATCCGATAACTAAGTTGACTGCAATAAGAATATAAATTTGTATAAGTGTTCAAGATGTCTCAACCCTGGAATGCTTTCCATTATTGTTTACAACTATTGTTTGCTCTGCGGTTATTAAAACCAGTTATTTAATATTTGTTCATTTACATTTTTGTTTAAAAACTCAAACATTCTTGATACTCTATAACACTCCCACTTAATTGTCTAAAACTAAAAGTTGATTAATTAATAGTTGCTTAGTCCTCGTGGGAACGATATCCAACTGTCATACATCCTTACAAGTTTTGACTATCCTCACTAGATAAGGATTCGGCAGCAGGAGAGGGTTAGGATACCACAGTCAAGGTGATGCCTCAATCTCTTCTATCAAATATCATGAAAATAGCAAGGTTAATCTCTTATGTACTCATTTGGGAAAAGATGGCCACACAAGAGAAATGTATCCATCCAAAGCATCAACTCAAAAAGGGATAAGAAACCTCACTACATCAAGAATAAAGAAAAATAGATTACCTAGCTGGACAAAAAAGGAGTTGATTTTTCCTCTATCCCCTTACTGGGAGCTTAGGCTGAAATGGGTTCCTAGGGATGAGAACTAACTGATGATGAAGGTCAAAGTAAGAGAAAACATCCAAAATAAGAGTGTTGATGGTGGCTACTCAAAGCATATGATTGAAAGCTTCTTGGAGAGCTTCTCTTCTGAAGGCCCTTAAAGAAGGCAATGTCTCCTTGGTAATGGATTTAAAAAAAAGTAGAGTGGGTTGATGCTAGTAGTGTTATATATTTGGTTAATCAAAATGATACTCTCACAGTCCTGGAGAGTACATCCTTGGTGGATCTATCGAAGGGAGTTGGTAGAAAACAATTTTAATGGAGAAAGACATGGTGGAAATGATAAGATCTAGTTAGATGCAGACTACTCTCATAATCCCCTGTGCATGGCTATGACTTGGTAAAAAGACACCTTTTTAGATAATGTCCTACATGTCTAATTCAGTCTCATATCTTCTGCAGATATACACCCATGGCAAGGAGGAGAAGATATAAAAAGGGGAGGTGAGATAGCACAAAATAATTGAGTTCAAAAAATTATGTAGGGACCAGGTTTCTAATCAGGTTAGTATCATTTACTATTCCTTAACAATGACCTCTTTAAATATTTAATGATATGTACCACATCACTCTCCCACATCTTCTAAAAGGTTTCACATAGACTTTAAGTCCAAGAGACACATCCATCTAACTTGACACGTCTCATCAAATGAATCTACTCTCTAAATATGAGCCATTCTTTCAGGTTCTATTTAAAATCAAAATCATATTTTTTCCTCATTTTGAAAATCTTCTATCTCACACCCTCATTAGTTCCCAAAATATTTTTGAAGGATTCATCTTGTTTCATCCTTCTTAGTCCATAAAATATTTACTATGTCAAATCCTCCTACATTCTCACGAACACACAAGCTTATTCCATTAAAGATTTTTGATACTTCATCTATCCTATCTAACTCTAAAATAGAAAATTCATTTGCATTATAAAGTATTCCCCTCTTTCCCTGTACAAGATTCCTAGGGATTTTAACTCTCGAAAAAAATGACAACTCCAAATGATCCACTCTCTAAAAAGGGTGATACTGCGAAATGCTAGTTTGGAACCCAAAATCAAGTCTTTCTCTAAAAAGGAATTAGGATTTGGAATCTTCATCCAAAATTCGATCGTCGGATAAGTATGAGTCTCCAAGTAAATCTGGTAATGCCTCAATAGATGAAAACTTGTTTGAGGACTTACCAACCTCCAAAGCAACTCCTTCCAATTCTAAGCCATGAGTAAAGAAATAGGGATACAAGGTCTGACTGCCTTGAGTACTGAACCTCTTAGGTTGGTAATACCTCCAGCAACACTATTTAACAAGAGGTAAAATGACCCTCCTGAGAATATTAATGACGAGAATGTGGTACTTTCTCATGTTCTTGATCTATAAGATGGTAATAAAGATGCAAAAAGTGATTCATACAGGTAATGATGACATATCTTTGTCTTGGAAATTATCCAATAAGGGATCTTCCTCCTTGATCAAGGATTTATTAGGAATAATCAAATCACCAGGGAGAAGTTTGATTCCTTGGAACTTAATGAAAGAGGCCCTATAAAGGAGCAATGAAAGTACCAAGAAAAAAATGCCAAAGAAAAAAGGGATAGATATGATTAATCCTGTTGCTAAAAAGGTGGTGTAATTTTAAAATTTAGATGTGGACACTGAAATTATGTTCAATGATAGTAATGACAGTGAATTTGATAGAATGTTCGAAAGCTAAGTAACTATAATAATGAGTCACTTGATTTAGAGGTTGAGAGGAGTGTAGCTGCTGCTAAGGATAGAGTAAGAGGAAAGGGTGTTGTTTCCTCTGAGAAAGGAAAATATAAGAGATTCTTTATGAAGAAACTAGTGTCCAAAGTCAATAGTAAAAGGAAAAGGTCATATAAAGATAGTGGTAAGAGAACAGGTCCCAATCCTAAATAAGGCATAACCTAAGGAACCCTTGGGGTTTTTAGTAAGGGAATTGGTTCTTCATAGAAGGCTATTAATTCTACTAAAAAAGAGAAAGATTTAACTAGGGAGAAAAAACAAAAAATCCTTAAGACTCAAGAGGTTTTAAAGGGAAGATGTTTGATATTGTTGTAGCTGAGTTATTTGGGATGAAAGAACTAACTGACTGGATAAAATTTCAAAAATGGGAACATCTATTTGAGGGACTTATTCCTCTTCTACATGAAAATAAAGTGTGGATATTTTATCACAACATGTTGTTTTCTAAAGATGGGATGTATTGGACTTCTTAAATGAATGGAGAGAATATTGCTATGGATAAGGATATATTGTCTGAGGTCCTAGGGGCACCAACAGAAGGAATCAAGAACTTGGAAAGGGAATAGGGCCTTGTGAAGTTTTTGGGTGTCTATGGAAGACTTGATGACATGAACACTAAGACTGTAAACAAAAAATTTCTGAAGAGTGAATACCAACTAATTTTTGAGTTGATAAACAAAACCCCCCTTCCCAGATCAGAAAAAAAAACCAATGCCACTGGGCCTAATTTGTTTCTTATGGAAGTCATGTCTAAGTACAGGAAAGTTAGTTTACCTGCTAATGTAATTGAACACATGAAAATTTTGATGGCTGCCAAGGATTACAAGCATGATTTATCCCATGGCTTTTAGATAAACATGGTCTTTGCTTACTTTATTATTGTATGTAGAAAAGGAAAGGTTAGTTCTATAAACCAGGTGTTCAACATGACTACCTTAGAGGACAATGAGTGTGTTCTAAGAAGGGGAGGTGGGAAATCAAAATCTATTATTTCTGAGTTGGTGGATGTTCTTAAGAGTTTGAAGGAAGAGATGGATGCCATGATAGCACTTGTGGCCCAGAAAGATGCTGAGATTACTGCACTGAAAGAAACATATATGAAAGGAGGAGAAGATGGAACTAGTTCAAGAGGGAAGTTGACTGATAAAAATGTTGCCCTACAAGAAAAGGTAAAAAAGTTGGAAGCAAGAGTTGAGGTCTTGACTGAGAAGAATGGAGAAATGACACAACATATTATAAAGGCTCATGCTACTAAGAGTGAAATAATGAACATACTCCTTAGGCAGCTATCTTATGCTTCTGGTCCTTCTTCTTGAATCCTTCCCACTACGGTCCGTACTCCTTTCCCCTTTTATTCCTCATTTTGTAAGCTTTGTCAAAATCTATCTTTTTAAGTTTTTTTGTTGTTGTATCTAGATTGTATCTAACAAAATTATTATTATGTTTCTTAGTCATTATTTTTTAATAGTGTTTGATATTTTCTTGCTTGATCTATGAATGAATTATTTTTGTGTTGTCGCCTATTTTATTATGTATAATTATTCTTGCTCATGTAAGTGTCGACTCAATGGTCATGAATTAACATATATGCTTATTTATGATTGGTTTACTGTTTAATATTTTGATGATGCCAAAAGAGAGAAGTTGAGGTATATCTGGGCATAGTGATGTTGAAGTATAGCTGGGCATATTGTGGGGGTGTAAAGAGAGAACAACGATGGTGAATGAAATCTATATGGTCCTCACACTCAAGAGGGATCTTAAGTACTCATAAATAGGGGGAATAAGATGAATGATGCTTAGGGGTATCAGTGACAGGGGGAACAAGTAAAGATAAAGGCTTGAGGGCATGTGTTACTGTATGGATGCTTGAAGATATTGAAGACCTACATAGGTCTATCATTATCAAAAAAGTGGAAATTGTTAAATCCTTAGTTTTGATAATTGACAAATAGTATGTTGGGACCTGTTTCCTAGAGATTTGTGTGATGACAAAGTTGCTATTACTTAGGGAACAGGTTGGACTTACCTGTCACTATCACAGCCAACCTCATAGCTAGATAAAAGTACAGAAAGGTAGTGAAAAATTATTTCCACCTTTTTATCTTGACCAATCAGATTCCTCCTAGGTTTTATTGTGTCATAAATATATTTCTCATCTTTTCTAACAAGAAAAACAAGCTTCCATAGACCTACAACTTATATCTCTCTCGAATCTCTTGGATCAAACACTCACTTTGCAACAGAAAATTGATAGCTCATCAAGTTGTATTTTACTTTCTTGTTGTATTTGAGTCTGTATTGTGATCTTAAACACTGTCTACTTCTGCTTGTATGATTATTTAGTAGGTGTTGTGGTGTAAACCTGATTTCATTGTAATCATCTAGTGTTAAGTAATTTTCAAGCTAGAGTTAGCTTGTCTTTACAGTTAGAGTTAGCTGGGGTGTTGATGCAGTAGAGTTACTTTGTGTCTATCTTTGTAATATATTTTTTTTATTAAATTGAAGTACATTAAACTAAAATATAATAAAAAAGAGTATAATCCTTGTTTGGATCGAGTACAAAAACTATTAGGCAGTACGTAGAAAGGTCCAAAGGGAATGGGATATTCCTATGATAACAAGTTTCTAGACTATTTTCCCAAACATCATAGGCTACAAAAAGGGGTAGGGCATCAAAAAATTTACATGCGGCATACTGGTTCCACCTAGCTCCTTCCTTAGTTATTGCATCAGCTATCTTGTTTTGCTCATTGTAGCTATGGTAAATGGGAGGAACACCCAACCTTTTTATCATAGACATGCATTTATCAATTATAGGGTTATATAACAAGTTACCTTGTTTAAGCATTTGTATTACTAATGCAAAATCAACACTGATCTCCACCGGATAGAGATTATGCTTTAGGACACTAGTAATGCCCTGAAGTAGAGCTAAAATCTCCATGAGGTTATTATTAGCATGAGTAAAACTTTGGTAAAATTGCAGAACCCAAGTCTTATTTAAATTCCTAACAACTTCCCTAATGCCTCCCTTTCTAGGGTTTTCCTTGCAGGCTCCATCAGTATTAAGCTTGAATGAGTTATTGGGAGAAGTGATCTAACAAACAGAGATAGGGGAGCGAGCTCGAGTAGAAATAGGAGAATTCAGGTAAAAGAATTCATCTGCTTCTGAATAAGCATTCCTAAAGGAAGGATGGCAAGTTAGATTATTGTGTATGTTAGTGTTTCTATTTTCCAGATATACCATAAGCAGAAAGGGATAAGGGTGGACCAGGGGAGTCTGTTGTCAAAATAGGAGTGTTGAATAATTTTCCAAGTGTTAACCCAATTTATAGGATTGAAGTGTTGAATAGTGATGCTGAGGTCACCCCTATAATTTTGGATGAGATCAGCCCAAAAGAGAGCAACAGTGTTACAACTAAAAGGAATGTGAGAGATATCTTCTAAAGGGTGAGAGCATAGCTGGCAATAGGGATTAAGGTCAATCCTCTATTATCTAGGGTTGCGTTAGTAGGGAAGCTATTGTACTTCATTAGCCATTGAAAAAAACTTTAGCTTAGTAGGGGTGTTAATGTTCCAAATCCAGTTCCAAGAAGAATTAGGATAAGTCAAATTAGACTTAATCTGAGAAATATGAGAGTAAGCACTACTACAAGAGAAAGAGTTATTTTCATTCAACGGCTAAAGGGGAGTGTCAACTCAAAGCTTGTGATTAGGGAAAAAAGTATGAAGGATATTGCGCTTGATGTTCAAAGGAATATCAAAAGGAAGACAACTTAGGTTCCACTCACTAGTGTTCCAAAAATGAGAGAGAGTAATAGTGGGACAGTAATTTGGGAGGGGTCCAAGAATAATTTAGCTAGGGTGGGGGAGATTAGGGAGCCACTTGTCCCTCTAGGCATCCACCTTAGTACCATTATGAACTGCCCATTGGATAGCATTCCTGCAGAGAGCCCAACTCCTTTGGATATTCCTCCAAGTTTTAGAGCAAGTGGAGGTGGGAATCCCAAGGTTGTTCTTGTATTTTTGGGTAAGGATTCTAGCCCAAAGGGAAGAGGAATTTGTATGTAGTCTCCAATCTAGAACAATAAGGAGGGCAAGTCTCCAAGCTAGAATACTTAGGAAGGTAGCATTTTTAATACTGACTTTTTTCATTCCCAACTCACTATTCTTCTTAGGCTTTGTGATGGTATCCCATTTCACCATATGCATTCTTTTTTTTAGAATAAGTGGACCCCCAAATAAAGTTTCTCTGAATACTATCAATCTGTCTATGGATTCTTCTAGAAATAAGAATGTATTGTATAAGATGGTTAAGAATACTACTCAAGAAAGCCTTGGTAAGAGTGGTTCTGCCATTCATGTTAAAGAATTTGGTCTTCCACCCAGCTAATTTTCTATTCATATTATCCAAGATAAAGTGGAATTAAGAGGTCTTAGGGGGACTTTGGAGCATTAGGAACCCAAGATATTTCCCAAAAGTACTGCTGGGATTGATGCCAAGGATGGCAGAGTGCTCTTGCCTAGTGGTCATGCTACAGTTCTTTGAGAATATGACCTTGGATTTAGCAAGATTTACACTCTAACTAGAATAGATATTAAAGATATCAAGGGTCCTATTAATGGTGATACAATTAGCCCTGTCATCTTTGTAAATGAGGCTCAAATCATCAGTAAAAAAAGGTGAGGGAAAAAAGGGCCTCTTCTGCTGATAGATATGGGGTCCAGTTAAGGATGTCTACCTCATGGTGAATTCTTCTAGAGAGAAGTTCCATGTAAAGAATGAAAATGTAAGGTGACATAGGGTCACCCTGCCTTATGCCTCTACTGGGCTCAAAGCTGGCAGTGACACTCTCATTCACCATAACAGAAATAGAAAAGGTAGAAATACAAGACATAATGAGTCTAGTAAGACCAGGAGGAAAGTTAAATAAGAATAGGTCCTACCTACTAAAGGACCGCTCTAGCCTATCAAAAGCCTTTTCTAGGTCTATTTTTATAATCATTCCCCCTTGTCTCCCAGACATTTTGTTGAAGTGATTCAGATATTCTTGGACTATTATGGGATTAAGCTAGCTTAGTTGTGACCAATAATATCCTGAAGAAAGAGCTTAATCCTATGGGCTATAATCTTAGTAATAATTTTGTACTGAGTATTGCAGAGGCCTATAGGTCTAAAGTTTTTAAGGGATAAGGCATTTTATATTTAGGAATGAGGTAGCGATAAGTGTATTTGACTTTGCCCTCCATAGAGAAACTGGTGAAAGCGGAGGTACAGAATTCCAAAAGTAGGGGGCATAGTATCCTAGTACTTTTAGTATATGAAGGGATGCATCCCATCATAACCAGGAGCCTTGGAAGGCTTAAAGAAAAAGACAACCTTTTAAATTTCTGATAGGATAGGAATAGAATCTAGTTGAGCATGATTTAGAGAGCTAATAGAGCTAGAATTTGAGGGATTTCATTGGCAGGACATGCTAGCACTGAGATGCTTATGGAGTAAAGAGAAGTATAAAAAGAAATGATGGCATCTTTGATCTCCCCATAGTTATAAATCCATATACCATTATCCTGAAGGGAGGTAATGTTATTCATGTAGTTTGGAGTCTATATTCAAGTTACTTGGATATAGTGGAGATTTTAAAATCCTGAAGGTAGGTCGTGGTTTTCCTCCCTTGAGCTAGGAGTTCCCACGTAAAATTATTATGTCTATTATTTACTTTTTCTATGCACTTTATAATTAAGTTTTCTCCTAGTTCTCACAGTTTGAGTCTGTGTAGGACCAGGTCCCAAGTTGAGGAGCAACTCGCTTCAACTCTTCAGAATGGTAAAAAAAAGTCCTACTAGGTTTCTTCAGAATGATCATGTTATTTGATCAAAGGGTGGACATGACTTATGTCACATCATAGTCCAACAACATAACAAATGTAATCATACTGTCCTAGAAGGGTAAGATGTATGCAAACTGTATACCTATCTTTGTAAGACAAAGGTTGTTTCTATAACATGCTAGAAATAAAAATAACGATAGGTCTACAGAAGGTAGGGGTAATCAAAATTAAGTTTTAAGAATTTCGGTGCACGCTAATGTTTTGTATTTATTCGCTTAACGCAAACATTAATGGTGATAATCCCCAGCTATCACACAATCTATTCATTCTGCGAAATCAACATTTGGCAAACAGGTATTTAGCATAACAAAGAACATTCATAACATAAAGAAACAAATAGTTTAGAGTCACTGAACTTCCAAACAACCCTTTTTATTAATATCTATTAGTCTAGTGGATGTAAGTTAACCTTTTTCATCGATATTTTAGCTTCATTCAAGGAATTATAATCAACATCTTAGTCAAAAGTAACATCAAAAGAATGATAGAAGTAAAAGGTTTATTTTATGAACAAAGTCCTATTTCTACATGAACTAACGAAAAGTATGATTCTGGTATAAAATTCCAGAAGAAGGGGGGCCATAGTGTCCCAGTACTTCTGGTACATGAAGGGATGCATCCCATCAGGACCAGGAGCCTTGGAAGGCTTAAAGGAAAAGATAACCTTTTTAATTTCTGCTAGGCTAGGAATGCAATCTAGGTGATCATGAGTTGCGGAGCTGATAGAGCTAGAATTGAAAGGATTTCGTTGGCAGGACATGCTAGCACTCAGATGCTCAGTAGAGTAAAGAGAAGTATAAAAAGCTATGATGGTATCTTTGATCTCTCCATAGTCATAAATCCAGTTATCATTATCCTTAAGGGAGGTAATGTTATTCCTGGAGTTTGGAGTCTGTATTTAAGTTGCTTGGATATAGTGGAGCTTTAGAAATCCTGGAGGTAGGTCGTGATTTTTCTTCTTTGAGCAAGAAATTTCCATATAAAATTATTGTGTCTGCTATTTACTTTCTCCGCACACTTTATAATTAAGTTTTATCCTAATTCTCACCGTTTAAGTCTATCTGGGACTAGGTCCTAAGTTGAGGAGCAACTCACTGCAACTCTTCAGGACTAGGTTTCTTCAGAATGATCATGTTATTTGATTGAAGGATGGACATGACTTGTATCACATCATATTCCAACAACATATCAAACGAAATCTTACTGCCCTAGGAGGGTAGGATGCATGCAAACTGTACACCAATCTTTGTGGGATAGAGGTTATTTACAAAAAATGCTAGAAAGAAAAATAACGGCAGATCCGCAGAAGGTAGGGGTAATCAAAATTAAGTTTTAAAAAATTTAGGTGCACGACAATGTTTTGTGTTTATTCGCTTAATGAAACACCAATGGTGATAATACACAGCTATCACACAATCTATTCCTTCTCTGAAATCAACATTTGGCAAACAGGTATTTAGTAGAACAAGGAACATTCACAACACAAAGGACTAAATATTTTAGAGTTACTGAACTTCCAAACAACCTTTTCATTGATATCTATTAGTCTAGTGGATGTAAGTTAACCTTTTCCACCGATATTTTAGCTTCATTGAAGAAATTAAAATAATCAACATCTTAATCAAAAGTAACAGCAAAAGAAAGATAGAAGTAAAAGGTTCATTTTATGAACAAAGTTCTATTTCTACATGAACTAAAATAAAAGTATGAGTGCATGACCCCCCACCCCCACCCCTCACCCTCCACCCCCACCCCCACCCCAAAAAAAATCTGCTTAATTGACAGCAACTCATTGTAATATGCAACATTTGCAAATCAATGACAATATGGTAGGGTTATTTCAATGTGCCACTTGCTACGAATCCTCAAGGCTCCTTGTTTGCTAAGTACTATTTTTTACCACCATATACAAAATGTGTTTCTCATGTATGATATTTGAAGGTCAAAAGAGAGGCGATGAGAAGATTTATGGAATCTTTTACACAAAGAAGAGATGGGTTTGTCATGGTGAATTGATTAACTGAAAGACTTTTTGTTATTTTCTTGAAAATATCGTAGTGTTATGAGAGTGGAAAGAGAGATTTTTGAGAAATGGTCCCAACGCACTTCTTCTTTAAAGAACTGTTTTGAAAGAAAAAAAGCTCTTCACTGATTTCCACAGAACTATTTTTTCACAACTTGTCGAAGGTTTTTCAATTTTACGTTTGTTTAGCGTCAAAATCCTAACAATATAATATATCTCTTATATAAGCTCTATCATTTAATAACTAGGGAATTAACTGATGCTTGGTGCGATTATTAAAATCTTATTAATTTAAATTAGAGAAAGGAAACTTATATTCTCTTCAGAAATAAGTTTTAAAGAAATAAAATGTCCTTTTAATAATATTTTGAGGCTTTCACTTATAAAAAATATTATCAACTTCCTTTTATTTTTGGAAAAAACTACCCAAATAATAATAAAAAAAACACTCCGTCTCATTTCAGTTCACTTTTACATAATTTTTGAAATTCACTATTTGTTTTATATATATTATGGTTTTTTAATTTCTCATTGTGGGAGTACTGGATATGTTGTTTTATTTCTCATATTATTAGTATATTGACTTTTTCTCTGTATATAATATTTTGTATGTAGTTATCAAACATGTAATTTCATTGCTGAAAACTTGAAGTTTGTATGTTTGAATTTACATTGAATACATAATTATGACATGTAAAATAGGATGAAATGAATGACGTAATATTTTTATGTATCTTCTATTGACTTTCTTTGTATTTTTATTAGTTACATTCTTAGATATTCATTAACACAAAATACTCGTTTAATTTGCTAAAATATTCTTTTAAAAAAGATCACCATCCTTACCTTTTGACTTGTTATTTCCTTAGTCATATGTTTTCAATATTATTCCTTGTGAGACATAATTTAACAGGATAGAAACATTACTACTCTTATTCTTAAGCAGAAAATTTTCATATTCAATAAAGGTAAAATTATTTTTAAAATATTTTTTTATAAAAAAAGGGCTCATGTTTTTAATTTTTATTTTATTTTCTCCCTCGGTCTTCAGTGGGTGTCGCTCTCAACAAAATTTCTTCATAGTAATCGTAATGTTTTGAACCTGGGATCTTTGGTTTATAGTAGAGAAGACTCATATAAATATTATAGGAAAAATTACATATTATAGACAAAATATTATATTAATTACATGATATGGTTAATGTTTTAAAAAATTATATTTCACAGTCATTTGATAGTTAAAAGTTAGTTTTTATTTGTGGGCCTTATATACAAATATATTAAGATTTGTATATATCAGTTTTCTCTCTCATATATTTATTTTTGGTATTTTCTTTCTCTCTATCCTATTGACTCAAAAAAAGACAACAATGGAATATCAAAACACAAGATTTTTTATGATTTCTTCAACTATTTTTTTCTTAATTTTCTCTCAAAATCACTCTAATATCCTTGATTTTAAATTAAAGAAACGACAACATTGGCAATAATATAATACATGATTATTCAAGAGATCTTCTTCAACTTTTTTCTCCTTATTTTTCTCTCAAAGTCACTCTAATATCACAAAATATAATCCTTGATTTTTCTATGATAAATCATTTTTGCGGATTTTTCACCATAGAAAATCAGTTTAGGATATTTATTGACATTAGATTTAATTTTTTAAAATTTTTATATATTATGTCAGTTAGTCGTTAAATTTCTTTGTTGTTCATATATTTTACAAAAAAATAAAAAAGTGGGATACCTCCCCCGTTTTTATAATTTTTTCATTTTTGCAGATTTTTATTTTATAATATAAATTTTTATATATTATATAAGTCACTCCCTCATTTTTTTTTTTATGGATGATTTATCAAAAAAAAAAAAAACATTAACGAATTTTGCATCTTCTAGCAAGGCGAAAAGAAAAAAATATTTTAAGGTATCTAAATCTTAAAGGGGGAGCAATGAAGTTGACAATGATTACAAGGTTTTTTCCTATATATTCTCATGAAATAGAATTGTTGGATTGATACATTTTTGTTTAAGTATATGTAGATACGTGTACTTTTTTTTGTAGAATAATACATGCATATATATACAGAGTTAGAGTGTATGTATGTATATATAGTTTGTATTTTTGATATATGTATATACAATTTATATATATGTATATACAATTAACTTTCAAATATACATTTTGAAGAATAATGTATATGAAGATATATACAGTTTTAGTAGCCGTTTGGCCATGAAAATTACTTATTTCTGGAGTTGGAGTTGGAATTGAAGATGAAGTTGGAGTTAGAGTTGTGTATAGCCATGTCTTTTTGAATTTTTTTTTTTAGACTTTGGAAAAATCTTTTTTAAATATGATTTTATGCCCTCAACTTTTAAAAAATATCAAAATCACTCAACTGCTAATTTACCTACTAACATACAACCAAATATTGAGAAAATAATTTATATGTCTTCAATTGATAAAATAACTAACAACAAACTAATTATTATGATTGTTATTCTTCTAAAATTTGAATAAAAATATCACAAGCGCGAGCTAAATGAGTTTATCTAATCATAATCGATTGAATAGAGTAAATATATTTTGATAAATATGATTGATGGATATAAATATATTTTATATATTCTTAAATTTATTGATGAAAATTCTTAATTACTTTCACTTGAATTAATTATTTTATTGAATTTGGTATTTTTTTTTTAAAATTTACTGATGAATTATTTCTGAATAGATTAGTGCTAATTTTTTGCTTTTTCTTTATTGATGATATTAATTTTCCTTGAATATTATTGTATCGTAAATATGGATCGTTGCGTTATATTTGATATGCGACTTTACTGACCACTTTTTAATAATTTATTAAAATCATAGTAGCCATTATATGCCATATACAGAAAATTAGAATGGCAAGAAAAAAAATATTAAATTTCTCACTTTTAAATAACATAATGTATTAGGCCTTATACTTCTATAATATAGTTCATTCAAAACAAAGTTGATATATTTCCTTCATAGATTGTCATTTATTATTTTTTACTTTACGTTAGTAAATTTTGGTTAAAAGAAGAAAGAGATTAGAATATCTGTAATAATTAAAAATGATGTTGTATCATAGAAAACAAATAATAATTATTTTCTTGGTGGTTGGTTGCAGTTATAAGAGGTGTTTGTGTGAAAATTTAAAGATTAGGGTTACATGTAATAATAATTGAAGTTGAAAATGTGAGTGAAAACTAGTGAAAACAACAAAAAGTTGTTTTCACTTTTTGGAATTCAACTCTGAAATAATTTTTCGAATTTTCATAGCCAAACACTACAATTTCTAGAAAGGTGAAAAAAGTGAAAAAAAAAATCCGGAAAAAAGGAAAAAAAAATTATGGCCAAATGGGCCCTTAGGGTGCATATATGTATATACATTCAAATTTGTTATTATGTAAAACATTCAAATTTGTATATACAGATATACAGACAACAGATATACAAATAATAAACATATATGTATATGTTTATTTCGTTTGCATGTATGTATATACAGATATACAAACAACAGATATACAAATATTTATATTTCGTTTGCATGTATATTTTGTTTACAAACAATATTCAAATTTGTATATACAAATATACAAACAACAGATGCATAAATAATAAACAACAATTTTGATTTGAATATATGTATATTTCGTTTGCAATATCGTTTACAAAAAACATTCAAATTTGTAAATACAGCTATACAAACAACAGATATACAAATAATAAACAACGACTTTGATTTGAATATATGTATACTTCATTTGCATATATGTATATATAGATATACTAACAACAAATATGCAAATATCAAATTTATGTAAACTAATATACAAATATACAAACAATAGATATACAAATAATAAAAATAATCTTTGTAACCTTTAAAACAGATATACAAATATAATTATACACTTATGTTAACAGATATACAGAAATTCAAATATACTATTAATAGATATACATAAAAAAATATTAAAAGACTGTCAATATGTATATTATGAAATATGTAGTAGAGTAATGAATGAATATATCACACAAGTTGCAATTACAAATGGGATTTAAAAAAGAAAAAAAACTAACACAAACATGGATTATAACCTTTTAACAACTTCTGTGATTTTTTTTTTTCAAAATTATGAAAATAAAAATTGAATATGAAAATTGAAACACAAAATTACAATTGAAGTTATTGTATACAAAAATAATAGTAATTACAAAATTGACAATTTGAAAGTGTTTGAAGTTTATTTTGTGCATTCAATTTCGAAAATCTAATTCAAACCAATAATAAAATCGATTTTCATTATGTTGAAATTGAATCAATTTTTATTGCGTATTAGATTCAAAAAAGTATTTCATTAAATAAATTCAAGTAAAAAAATAATTTGTGTAAGTCGTATATGCCAGAATTTTGTATGCACGAATTACCAACTTTCTCCTGTAGATCACAGTTTTTTTAAAAAAAAATTATCAACTTTTGATGGAGTAATTAACACATAAATTCATATTTATTGATTTGTTATATTAGAGAAATAAATGGAAAGTTGGAGAAGATTAGGGACATTTATTACATTAAAATTTTCTTTTCTATCTCTTTTGTTTTTATGAACTTTTCCTTCTTTTTTGTATATATATACATAAAAATGTCATTTATTTTGTCTATGAATTGTAAATATGAAATTTAGACTAGGAAGTTAGTTATAGATACTCTAATGAGACTATATGTGAATTTTTGCCAGTATATAGTACCATGTCCTTATCACCGAGTAAATAATGATTATAGATATTTTAGTTTATGATAAATATATCACTTTATGGACATTAACAATTTACAATTAATTAAAGGTTGAGTTGATCATAACATAATTTATAGATTTACCATGCCTCAAAGTTTCAAACCGTGTGAATCTCTTTTGATTTGTAAAAATAATAAATCAAAAATCTGCGATTGAAATTAATACCTAAATGATTGTCAGAAATTTAAAATGTTAAATACAAAAACACTATAAAAGGACTGAAATCAATTACGTACCTCATCATTATATTATGCGTAACGAACACAAAGTCCTTCAACATAATAGTTTTTAACATTGAGATCCATATATTTTGTCAAGTCAAAGCATATCATTTGAGAAACTCCGTTATTTGTCCAAATTTATTGAGAAAATTATCTCAATTTCACCTATTACAATATGTGATGAGTTATACCACATATGAGAGAGTAAAAGGAGTGCATTTGCGAGTATATAAAATATGAGTACATACGTTACATAGAAAATAAGAAGTAAATCATCTATTGTCCAGTTATTTAGTACCTCATTACAGTTACTTAAGAACGTTTATAATCTAATATGAAAGAAATTGTCAATCCCCAAAATTAGCCCTAGACGTGACTGACGCTAACACCACCTGTCGGGAGAACCAATCTTTCTTACACTTTACCAATTAATAAGCACTAAGATAAGATATGTGCAACTCCAACGTATAAATAAATAAAAAATAATAATTCAAAAAAAAATCATAATTAAATTATAAATTCACCAATCACTCTTGAACTAATTCTCTATCTTAAATCCTACACTAAGATCATAGAGCATCTAAAATAGAGTTGCATGAGTTTAACTTTTGGGCATGCAAACTGAATGAAAGAAAATATAATCTAAATAGCTAAGGCTGAAATGAAATCCCCCGCGAACAATGTGAAGACTCACCTTAGCAATAGAATCCTTAAGAAGAAACAATCACCCACTAATTTCACCTTGCGTGGTAGTATCTACAGACATGCAAGTAAGGAGTGAGCTATAATATAACTCAGTAAGATCCTCGACCCACTACTTTAATACCCCTGGAATAAGTGTTAGAAAATACAATGCACCACTATTACATAAATAATATGCACAACATATATCTTCTAATAAAATGCTCAATAAGGTCCAACAAATATTTCAAAAGTCACTACATATCTCTCAACTCCATCCACTCTCACGACTTATCATAAAAGGCAACGAAAGTGATCAGTCTAGCACCCCGATAAGGTCACGAAAGCATACACAATGTCCTCAAAGTACACTACGGTAGCATGTACAAGGCCCCTAACATATTACGGCAGCATACATAATGCCCATAATATGTTACGATAGTTATGCATGCCCCTAGTAAGTATATCACGATAGCAAGTACAAGGCCCCTAACATATTACGGCGGTATAGGTATGCCGCTAACATATTACGGCAGCACATGTATGCTAGTAAATATGTCTAATATCCCAACGTCACCTCACAACTCACCATTAAATGATTCTCTATATACTTAACAAAATACATATCTGCGGTTGATCAAAGACCATCGATTCTATCAAGCAAGCTCTTTTCCTAACACATGGATTAGGTAAAAAAAATACGTTTTTTTTAAGCAGGTTTGAAAAGTAAGCATCAAAGTTTAAAGTCTAACTTACCTCAAATTCACAATCTAAGCACCCCTCTCAATATATCACAACTATGCTTCCATAAATCCAAATCACCTCAAACTACATCAAAATGGATTTAAAATAATCAAAACATTTTAAGTGGCTAACATCTAAATTTTTAGAATAAATCACCAGTCAAAATCAAGTTCTCAGTCCAATTACTCATTTGCGTAACCGTTCAAAACATAGCATCTTCAGCAATTAAAATTTTCAATCAACCGAAGCTTTATATTTTGTTTTCCCAACAAAAATAAATATAGCTACTTTATGAAATAGTGGCTTCGATAATATGATGGTCCTTTAATATTACCCTTCAATTTTCATATAGTTCCAACTTCAATTCATCCCCATGAAAATTCAATCATTATCTAATCATCTTTTTCCAATCATTAGCTTATTATGAGAGAAGAAATAGAAATTTTTTTGACTGTTATGAAAGGTAAGGATTTGCAACTATAATATCAAGGCACTGATATATACATACCTAAAGATTACAATCAATCAAATTATAGGCATTCTTGAACTCCATAAAACCTCTATGATACTTGTTCTCTTCCAGCAATTAAGGAATTAGAAAAAACCTCAATATTCTACTTCTCTGCGACTGGAATGTGAAAAAAAAAAAAAAAACTGAATAAGGAAGTGAGTTTTGTCTTTTGACTTACTCACTTTAATTCTCTTAATTAATATTAAAAATTAACGAAATTACCCATTTACCCCTCATTAAAATTTCTTGAGTTATTACATAAATATTTTACATGAAATACCATTTTAAATTCAATAATTGAGAAAAAGAAGTAACGAATATAATAGAAAGAAATGTAAGTAAATGAGAAAAAAATAAAGAAATTTTAGCTTTTAAGAGTGTCACCTCAACTTCCTCTATCTCTTTAATAGAGCAATGAATGTGGACATAAATTTATTGATAGAGTTATTTTAATTTTATACAAATATTTTGAGGAAAATATAAGGAAAAAAGATTATCTTTTTTTAAAAAAAAAAAAAACTTGAACATGATAACCAAATAGCCAAATAAATATAGATATAAAATAATAAATTAATGTATATGGTAATAAATAAGCAATTATAGGAGGAGCAAAGTTTGAAACATTAGGTTATATGTTAAATACCTAATAAAAAGGAAAGATAAAATATTGATGAATTAACCGCTAACCAAAAAAATTGTCAAAGAAGGTAAAATATTAATATTGAATTCATTTAGCATTGTCTAAGTGTTCTTCTCTTATAAATTTTATGGAAAAAACTAAATATAACACATTTAATATAGCTAACAGTAGATAACTAAGAGCGTTAATTTTTTTTTTAATTTTTTTTTTTATATAGCTCATAAATGAAATAAAAGAGAGTAACGGGATAAAATGAACATTTTTTTCATGTTGCCCATTAAAAGAAATCATCTTTTTTCGGCTTTTCTCACTATTTTTCGGCTTTTTATTAATTCACTCTAATTCTTTTATTTTCTTAATCAAAAACTCGATTTTTACGTTAAAATTTTTTATTGAGCCTTTTTTCTCTTAAAGATGAAAAATAAATTTGCCATACTGTGAGGCTTTTGTCTGGTGATTTTGGCAATAGATTATATATACAAATAATTCTTTTGGAAAAAATATGAATATATATATATATATATATACACTAATTTAGGATACGTGCGTTGAACGTGTATTCAATGTTAAAGAAGAAAGTTGCTTGTATAAAAAGAACAAATTCATTATATTCAAAAAAAATGAATAGATGACTTTAAAAATATATATACATACAGACTTTTCTATAACAACCCATTGTTATAACGACATTTTACTATAGCAACCTGATTTTTTTGAAATTGATTTTTCATTATGTTACTTCTTTATAATGACATTCTACCTATAACAACAATGACATTTTTTATAGTGGTTCATTCTTTATAAGTTCAATGCCTAAAATTTCTTTTAGTCTCATGAGAAATCATTTGGGGTAGAGATTCGGCTAATTACAAGGTAAACAAGAAAAAAAGATCTTTAGAAATATATTTGAAACCTCCTTGTTCCATTATTATTTTGGTTAAATTGATTAATAATTTTTCAGGTTTTTATTAATAAGAGTTAAATGAGATTTAAATATCAAATGTCACTATATTTATATAGCAACACCTATCTATAGTAGCCATGAATTTTTCGGACAAACGTTGTAACTATAGAGAGGTTTGATTGTAATACATTAAATAATATATTTAAATTAAAAGTAACAAAAATATGAGCTCCTGAAAAAATAAATGTTTCTAGACTCTTAGAAGTTCAAAATAAAAATATTGATGTTTTTACTCTTGTCAATCACTATTCCCCCCCCCCCCCCC